>NW_026962010.1:25350991-25526616 GCF_032445375.1 Bacillus rossius redtenbacheri
GCAGTTCCATTATGTCCATGCCTAACATGAGCCATGGTCTAGTAGGTAATGGTGTAGTCTTCAATGTTTCTGATCGTTTTTTTTATGTTATATACAAACTGTACAGTTCTCTACTATTCTCTGGACATCCTTGGATACGTTGGGCCACCACACCGATTAATTTTTGCGACGACGGCATTTTACTATTCCCATGTGCCCTTCGTGTATGCGCCATAGCATGTCCGATCGAAATACTTGAGGGACAAAAAGTCTGTTTCCTTTCATGATGAGGCCCTTGTTATATGTCATTTCTCCTCTCAGAGGCCAGTATACAGAATCTTTGTGGAACTTGTTCAAAATGTTTTCTTTTAGCTGTTGGCATTCCAGGTCACTTTCTTGTGCTTTTCTGATTGCTGCTAGAAGCACATCTGAAAATGGTGTTTCTTGTATTATATTCTGAATGTGCAACTCTTCTTCAAGGATATCCTTGCCTTCTTGCAATGGTTTTTCTGTTGGCGCCCTCGACAGTGCATCCGGCACGTGGAAGTCTTTTCCAGACACATATTTTAGGGTGTACCTGAAACACAACATCCGCATTCGCAGCTTCTGTAGCCTTGCAGTTAAATCTGCCAGTGCTTTTGACCCCAACAATACTAACAGTGGTTTGTGATCAGTGAGAATGTGTACACTTGTGCCTATAATATATTCCCGGAATATTTCACATGCCCATGTGATTCCCAGTGCTTCTTTTTAAATCTGGGCATATCTGGTTTCGGTCTCACTCAGGCTCCTGGACGCATATACAACCGGTTTCCAGTTGTTTTTCTCTTGCCGCTGCTCTAGGACTGCTCCTAACCCATACGATGAGGCATCTGCCAGGATTCTAACATCTGCACCTCTCTTATACAGTGCGAGTGTAGGATGCTGCATTAGCTATTCTCTGACAGTCTGCAATGCCTCCTTCTGTGAGAGGCCCCAAAACCACTCATTGCCTTTAATGAGTAATGCTCTTAGTGGCTGTATTTTGCTCGATAGATGTGAGATAAACTTCATCAGATAGTTGGCCATGCCGAGGAACCGATGCAATTCATGGACATTTGTAGGTTCTGGCATGTTCCTTATCGCTTTGATTTTCTCCACATCAGGTTGTACCACACCATTGCCTATTATGTGTCCTAAGAACTTCACTGTGAGCACTCGGAACTGACACTTTGTTTTGTTGAGTGTGACACCCACCTCTTTCAACTTTGCCAACACTAGGTCTACCGTTTATCATGTTCCTCCACCGTGGCCCCATAGATGAGGATGTCATCCACTTGATTCACAACTCCAGTCATCCCTTCTAGTATTTCCTGCATCCTTCGTTGGTAATGTTCTGGACCCGAGTTGATACCAAATGGTAAATGCTTAAAATAGAAGCATCCAAATGGTGTCAAAAATGTGGTTAGGGTTGCACTGTGTTTACTCAGTGGCACTTGCCAAAACCCGTTCGATGCATCACGTTTTGTGAATACCTTTGCTCCTCCTAGCTGTGACAATGACTCATCCACAGAAGGTAACTGGAGACGTTCCCGACAAACATACCAGTTCAGTTCTGTGTAATCAACGCAGATTCTTACCGCACCGTTCTTCTTAGGCACTACCACCATCAGTGCACACCATTCTGTTGGGGAACTGATTGGTGAAATTACACCTTCTTGAACCATTTTCTGTAGTTCAATTCTAACCACCTCTTTAACAGGCAAAGCTACTCTTCTTGGGGCTGGAATTGCATATGGTGTGTAGTCTTTTTCTAGCACAATGTCATAATCTTCTTTTAGTCTCCCTAACCCCCTGAAAATCTCTGATAACTTGTTAATAAAAATATTGGTATTATGTGTGCCAAGTTTCCCCTGCATTTCTTCTAGCATCCTACCATCACCAACTTTGACGATGTTAAAGGCTCGTAAGGCTGTCCTACCTAGCAGCGGTATTTGCTGACCTGCTACCACAAATATCTCCTGCTCAATGCACTGTTTGCCTATACACATAGCCATTTGAGTTACCCCAACAACGTCGATAGACAGTTTACCAGCACCAAACAGCTTCTTGTTGGTGCGTGTGATGACTAGGCCTAACCTTTCACTTAACTCTTGTCCGGTGACAGTTGCATCTGCCCCTGTATCTACCTTGAACTTCACTACAGTGTTTCCCACCTTTGCGTGAATAAACCACGGATCTGAGCATATTTCCATGGACGATATTTCCCCCATGTAATAATAATTACCCTCTGTTTCACTTAGGCCTACGTTAGCTGTGTCTAACTCTTGTATGTCCACACTTCTGCAACACCGTGCATAGTGCCCTTTCTGTGTGCATTTATGGCATTTTATTTTATCGGCCGGACACTTAAACCATGGATGTGAAGAGCTGGTACCACATTTCGAACATCTGTTTGAAGTGGCTTCTTTGTTGTGTTGATGGCTATCACTTGTCTGCATCCTCGGCTGTACCAGCTGTGCTACTGCTAGCTGCTTCCTTGGCTGGTGTTGGTAATGTCTGGTACTACGTATGGCATCAATAGACATCTCCGTTGGTCTCACTGTTTGTTGTTGCTGGCGCAATGTCTCCGCCTGTCTTATTCGCTTAACAGCCTGTTCTGCGGTTAGTGTGCTATCCATTTGTAGTGTTTCGGACAGCTTATCGTCTGCTACACCGATGACCAACACTGTGGTGATATGCTCATTTTTCAAGGTCTGTAATTCACACGTTTCCGCAAGTTTAAACACATCATTTATAAATACATCAGCTGGTTCACTGTCTTCTTGTCTACGTTTGAAAAATTTGGCTCGTTCGTAAACGAGATTTTTGTTTACCGAGAAGAAACTGTGGAACCGGCCTTTCACTATATCATAATTGGCCGCCTAGTCCTTCTGAAGTGCGAATGTTTTCATCATGTCATCAGCTTCTGGACCCATACAGTACAATAACATGTTGACTTGAGCTTCCTGTGACTTTGCTTGCAAGTCGGACGCCAAACGAAACCTTTCGAATAGTTTTATCCACTTCGGCCACTCGGACGGCGTGCGAAAGTCGAACTTGTCCGGTGGTACAATCTGAAACTGCGCCGCGCTCGCCATTGTGTTCACGACCAGTTCGTCCGCGTTTACAAGACAACAATATATCACTATTACCGTAGCACCACTCCTACCCGCTGATTGCACTTATCTCGTACCCATAAATAACCGTAAATGGTAAGAATAAATCGCGATATGCGACGTATAACCCATTATTTTACATCTGACACCATGTAGTATTTACGAATCTCTGTCACTCGCGCCGCCATTACGTACCCACTGCCCGCCACCCGCGGTATCAACTGCCTAATTGTATCAACCACTATGTACGCAATATATACAACACTACAATACCCTTACATTGTGCATGGCTTGACCTCGTGGTTTGAAGACACTTGGTCTATTCACCTAACATTTTACAAGACCTGGTTCTAAGGTATTCCAAGTAACGAAAAATTAGCTTTCCATGGTAGGCTTAGCGCAAAAGTATTATTTTGGCAACAGGTATCTTGTTTAAAGATTTTTTTGTAGAGGATGATTAATAAACACAAAATGTAATTGAAAAAATAGTTTAAAAGTAATTTTTAATTTGAGTTACTCTTATCACTGACTGTAAATCGAACCAAGGCCAGGAATCAATCGCGTCAATAATTATTTTAATGATTAAATGTTTGATGATTTTTGGAAGCCAATATGTTATCATCGGCTTACTGGAGACTGGTAGTAGAGTAATTTAGGCTGTTTTTTAGAACATTTTACTATATTTATTTAATTTTTTTTTTTACCTAAAACCACATTCATTTGGATCAAGCAAGGATCGAATCAAGCACTGTATTCTATCAATTTTTTTAGTATATAAATGAGTGGTTTTTACTATGAATTTTGGATTTTTTTTCCCGAATTTCTAGCTAAATAATTACGAATTTTCAAGATGGCACCGAAATGTCAAGATGGAAGGTATCCCAGTAATAAATTATTATTGCACTCTAGCGGGTAAAAAATTGAACTAACATGGCGGTAGCATAATCTAGCAGACAAAAACAATATGGTGGCCTCCAGCAGACGAAAACAAGATGGCGGCCTTCAGAAGACGAAAACGAGATGGCAGCTTCCAGCAGACGAAAACAATATGGCGTACGTTACTTCATATTAGCTGGCGATATATATTTACCTTGGTATAAGTGGTATAAGGTCGATCTGTCGGTGGCTTCCGAGGAGTAAAGATCTCTCATCTTTTTATTTTTATTTTAGTCCTTGATGGGTTCGAATCTATAATTACATCATGTAATTCTGTTTTTTATTAAAATTTTATTAAAGTAGTATAGTTTGGCCGGAACTGGGACAGGGTTCAGGGTGTGGAGCCGAGAGCCGAGCCACATATCTGATTCTGACGTCACGGCGGCCATCTTGAATGAGTGTAATGTGACACTGCGTAATGGGACACTGTGTAACGGGACACATTGTAATGGGACAAGTAGATCACGGCGGCCATTTTTTATCCGCCATCTTGGATGACGTCATTTTGTTTTCTCGAACATTCTGGCATTGTGTTATCCGCCATTTTGAAATATGACGCCACCGTTGCAGTTTCCGTTACGATCGCCATCTTTAAAATCTTTATTTATTATCCGATTTTAATAAAAAAAAATTAAAATTTTTAAAAAAATTCATTTAATAAAATTTTTAATAAAATATTTTAAAAAACAAGCATTTACGACACAGAGCTCGGAGTCCTCGGTTCGAACCCGGCAAAGGCAAAAAAATTAAAAAATGGCGACCGATCCAACCCTCACAGTGGCTGCAGGCAGACTGGCCCCCACCACTTTTTGCCATTTATATATATCGTCACCTAGTATGACGTCATGTCTGCCATCTTGTCTTCGATGCTGGAAGCCATCATCATTGTATCGTCGGCGAGAGTGCGCTGACGCCATGTTAGTTTAGTTTAACATCCGCTAGAGTGCAATAATCATTTATTACTGTGACACCCGCCATCTTGAAATTTGGAGGCCATCTTGAAAATCCGTAATTATTTAGCTAGATATTCGGGAAAAGTTCCAAAATTCATTAAATAAATCACTCATTAATTTACATATTGATTCGATCCACTCCTGTCCTCGGTTCGATACCCGATCGATGCAATAATGTTTAATTTTATGTAAAAAAAATAATAATTTCAATAAACCATGTTCAACATTCGTAAAGAGACTTTAAATCCTCTACTACCATCATCCTATCAGACATCAAGACCAACATATTGGAAATTCGTAATTTTAATGCTAGAGATTCGGGAAAAAGTTCAAAATTCATTAAATAAATTTGTAATCTATATACTGATTGATTAGATCGACTAAGGTCCTTGGTTCGATCCCTGGTCGATACAAAACAACTTTAATATTTTAAAAAAGTACTACTAAAGTGACAGGTTTGAGAAATAAAAACACCGCAAGTTCTTTTAAAAAAAACTTTTATTACATACATACTACACTACTACAAGTACAAAAAAATACACAGTCAAATTACTAAAGTTTTGTGGATTCTTCGATTTCCGCATCAGCCACCCACGAATTAAAGCGAGGTGGAAAGCCCCACCACTTGACGTAGGACCGTCCTTTTCTTCGTTTTATAATCTTCTCCACCAAGTACGTATCGGGATACAACGTAGGCTGAATCTCTTCGGCATAGAACGCCATGGATAGGTTTGTGGTCCAAATCTTCGAGGTAGTAGGTCCTAGGCTCTGATTCACGAATATGTGTCACATGGAAAAATTCGGGACTCCAGTTCGCAGTGAAACCTTTCTCGAAGATACCTTTCTGCTTAGAGATTCGCACAATGTCACCGACTTTAGCTTTACGCTTTTATGGATCTTTCTTCTTCGTGTTGGAAAACACTGTTTGAAGCAGGCGATTGTCCGTTACGTCCTTTGGCTTTTTTTTCGTGGTAGAATGCACCGTGGAATTATACTCGCTTATTAGTTTCGGTAAGATGTCAAGCCACTTGAAATTTCCGTAAGCCGTGAACTGCCGCCACATCTTGGAACGCAAAGTTCTGTTAAACCTTTCGACAACGGAGGCTTAGACGTTACTAAATGTAGAGTAGTGTTTGATGCCATACTTCTTCATCAAAGCCTTGAAGGTTGCATTGTAGAATTCTTTCCCGAGGTCCATTTGCAGGTGCGATGGTACACGTCCATCACGCAAAATATTGTTCATGGCCTTGGCTACGTCAGTTGCAGTCTTTGATTTTACAGGTCTCGCCCAAGCGAACTTGCTATAAACATCGATGACTGTCAACATGTACTTGAAACCTTTATTCAATCGGGAATACTGTATCATCTCAACAAGGTCCGCCTGGAATAAATCATCAATTCCACGAACTACGACTTTGCGACGAAGGTATTTCCGTCTAGCAGGAGCCTGAAGTTCACGAGCGATTCCGGTTCGACTCATTGTATGTAGCCGGCTTCCCTCAGTTCTTCAAGTATGGAGGCTATTTCGTTGATGTGCGAATAGTTTCCTACACTAAGCGAAGCATGTAGAATTCTAAGGCGATCAACTAATTCATTAGGGTCGTCCCAATATACATAGTCAAATATCTGACCACTTTCTAGCTTTTTTAAACCTTCGCCATGTAGTGTTAGTTCACTGAAGAGATTAGCGAGAATGTCGATTTTTACATGATCTTCGTCTTTATATACACCACTATCTGGATCGTTATCGCGAAAATGTGCATTGGTTAGCTCTAGCAGTTTTTTGTACTCTTGCAAATCTTTGTGAGAATATCCTTTAGGCTCCCTGCGAAACAGCAATTCGTACAGACCCGGAGTCCCGCGCGTTTTGAACGCTTCTACGCGCACGATATTTTCTGGTAGAAAGTCTATTTCTTTAGCACCAAGGAATCACTTATTATGTTTTCTGTACACTCCGTAGGTCGTGTCATTATTCCGTCTCGTAAACTATATCAGGTATGGTCGGACCATTGCATTAACTTGATGTCCCTTTTTCGGTATTTTCTTCTTGTGCATGGACTCTGTACTTGTTAAGTCCTCTTCTTCTCGATCTGGTTCATACTTTCTCTTCTTTACAGTCGGCATTTCTTCTTCAACTTCTGTCTTCACAATGATGGCTGGTTCTTCCTTGTTTTTAAGTTCGTCTAGGCGACTAGTGATTGGTTTAAATATCTCCTCATTTTCCATCTCACGTGCAAGTCTGGTTCGTCTAGGAAGTAAATATTTTTCACGAACAGACTGTATAGCTCGATGAAGGTCACTGGCCAGGTCCGACATTGTACTGGCTGAAAACTTATTGCAAGACCTCCTTTTATACATTTTATTCGTTCTCAGAAACTTCTTTCTTGTGTTTGGCCAAATCTGAATTTGTTGACAAGTGAGATAGTGATGCTTTCAGACTACTTTGAAAAGTCCTCAGATCGTCACGTCTTTGTGCATTCGATACTTCGATCATGTCGCGAATGCGAGAATCCGAGGCTTCCACACGCTGGTCGATGGCAACGAGATACTCTAGTAATTCCTTTTTCACACTGTCTACTTTTTGAGCCAGTAGCGAAATGTATTTGCGGATATCGCCGTCATGAGACTTGAGAGCAGTACGTAAGTCTCGACTGCTACGACCGAATTTCGAAATGCGATGACTCATGTTTGGCGATAAACTGATCGAAACCTCGTCTGTACCTGCCCTTATATAGAGGCCAGTCTTTGACTATAACTAGGAATCCGTGTTCTTCTTTCCAACACAAGGAGCACATGTCTTTGAATTCCTGGAATGTCATGTCGGTGTTTACGTGATCGTCATAAGCGTGGCGTAAATTAAGTTCGTCCATGCGAAACAAAACTATGACATTCGCGTTGTCTCGTAGGAGATGTTTTGGAAGACGACTGTACGTCTGACACAGGTAAACGCAGTCTACCTTGGCGTGTCTGCCCATGGAAAAGTACTCTTATATTATGCCTTGTTTCTCACACATTACATCGTCGAAAACAAACACGGAATTGGCTTTTGTTTTGTTTGGAGGTACCACATCAGCATTATCATTAAATGGAAAATACTCCAGACCATCCACCGAGCGTAGAACAGTAGCTAGGCGCTGGTACTTTGGCTGTTGCAACGACTTGGAATACAAGTAAACGTTCTCGAACCGAAGACCGTTTGGCTCCTCCAGTAAACTCAGCAGAACGCACGTTTTGCCGCAGTTGGACGGACCCGCCATTATGCAACGTACGGCAGAAGGCAACAGTAAGCCATGTCGTGATTCACGCCCACTAAATACATCGTCTTGCGTAATGCGCACGGGCAAATACACATCTTGCTTGACGACCTGCATTGTACTAAAGTAATTGTATAAAATCAAACACATTTATACTTTATGGTCAGTTGTGCGTAATGACTCGAAGAGGTAAGAACAAAAAACACATCGGTGCAGGACTCGTGAACTCGCTGATAAACAATCTGCCATTCGAGCTATACATTCCCGGCTACAGATTCTGCAGCCCCGACACTAAACTAGCGAAAAGGTTAGCTCGCGGTGACGTGAGCATTAATTCTCTCGACGAAAAGTGCAAGCAGCACGATATCGCATATTCATTAAGCAAGGATCTGGAATCCAGACACCGGGCCGACGAGATATTGGCACAGGAAGCCGAAGATATAAGTAAATCGTCGAACGCGGGACTAGGAGAGAAAATCGCAGCGTGGGGCGTTTCCAAAATCATGAAGGCAAAGACGAAATTAGGACTGGGTGCTCGTCGAGCCAGTTCCATCAAGTCAAAGACTAACTCACGCAAGACCAAACGCAAGACTGGTGCAGGCGTGCAAAAAGCCAAGCAAAAATTACAGACTCTCGACAAGAAGATTATAGGAGGATTTCTTCCTTTGCTTTTGCCTGCATTGGGTGCTCTCGGCGGCCTCATCGGTGCAACGAGCGGTATAGTGCGGGCAGTCAACACTTCGAAGAATGAGCGAAAGCAGTTAAAAGAAGCACAGCGACACAATGCCAGCATGGAAACCATTACCATGGGTAAAAAAACGGCGCAGGACTCTACTTGCAACCTCACAAATCAGGTCGAGGCATGAGAAAGAAACGAATGAAAAAATCCTAAGTTCTTTGCCGAAATGTCCGCTCACCAATATAGATTTGTTCAGGTATGCTCTAAAACTCAAAATACCAAATTTCCGCGGCGTGTTTATGCGAGACACTTTGCCCAGCAAGCCAAAAACGCACGAACGTGCCATCATTAATTTAGACACGTCGGCGGGTTGAGGCACGCACTGGGTGGCTAATGTGAAGTCTGGAAAAATGGCCGAGTACTACGATAGTTTTGGAAATTTACGGCCTCCGCCAGAACTGCGACAGTACCTGGGCCGGTCCACTACGTTGTTTTACAATTACGAAACGGAACAGAGGCCTAATCAAACAAACTGCGGACACTTGTGTCTTCGCTTTTTAACAAACAAAAATTAGCTGACAAATAAAAATTGCTATTTAAAGGTTGTGCAGTGATGATAATTTATTAGTCATGTCGATAACACTTACATTGACAGGTCACGCATCTGAGCTGCGGGCGGTTCATTTCCCGCCTCTGGATTTAGACGGAGAATGGTGTATCAGACTCGTAGATTTTCAAACGTATAATGCCATACCTAATATCGACGAGGAAAACTGCAAGATCTGCTTCCTGAAAAGCGATGGGACCGCTCATGAAATACAGTTACCTGTTGGCTCTTACGAAATTGACGAAATTGCAAAGTACATCAGGGATATGTTACCACAGGATGTAGACTTTCAACTGCGTGTAAATCCAAACACTCAAAAAAGCATTCTAACATGCAGTGAAAATGTCGACTTTACGAAACCTGGGACCATAGGTAAGATGCTCGGATTCGAATCAAAGGTGTATGATACAGGAAGAACGTACGAATCTACGCGCGCAGTAAACATTTTGCCTGTGAATGTCATAAGAATAAACTGTAATTTGGCAAGTGGAACGTTTCTCAACGGAAGACTAAGCAACATGCTGCACGAGTTTTCGCCGATGGTCCCGCCAGGATATAAACTGGTAGAAGTATCGAAAAGTATCATTTACGTTACAGTCGTCGTGAAGTGCGCACACGAAGTCGTCGTCAGAATCGTTGACCAGCGAGAACTTTTGGTGAATTTTCAAGACGAAGAAATTACATTACGTCTGCACTTGAAGCGATGGGCATAAAGTTCGTAACACCGAACAGTTATAAAAGAAATCGCATTGGCGTTAATAAGAACAGTTCTCTACCAGACATCGGTGCATTAACACCTGACAGCATAAAGTATCTTCTCAGTATTGGACAAGTGCCGAATAAATATGGAAGACAAAATCCACAACGTGTAAGATCCGGTCATTTTTGAAGACAGCATTACGAAAATGGAATTGCACGAGTACCAGCCTTTCCTGCTCGGACCATACGCACTACCATCGGAAGTACGCATTGCAGTACAGCACCAAGCAGTGGCGAGGCGTGAGGTTTACATGAGGGGAAGCAATTACTCCGTTCACACCAAAACATGATGAGGTTGGGGAGGGGGGGGTCTGGGGACCCTCCGCCGGGAAAATATGGATTTCAAGGTACAAAATGGTGCTATTTAAGTAGTTTTCTTAACTGAACATTGACTATTCCACAGGTAGAAAAATTGACATTTTTTTTAAATACATTATTTTTGAAAAATAATGATTGACTTACATTATTCTGATAGTAAAATACCTACTCTTCATTACTTATATACTAAGTGGGAGTGTAGTATCATCGTACGCCCACAAATCCCCCACGCACTGCCAGCCAACAGCCCGCGGGAGAGATGCGCGCGCCCCGAGAGACGACCGCCGACTGAAACGCGACATCGCCACCTGCCGTGCCGAACTGTACCGGACATAGCCGAAGCAGTCGGCGGAAAAATTCCACATTCTGCTTCGGCCATGTTCGCTCCAGTTCGGCAAGAAAGCGTTACCTTCGTAGCTTCTACCGCGTATTTTTCCAGCCAATCCCCTCCCTGAATCTTTGTACCATGCCACCCCCCTTCCGAAAGGAAACTACTGCGGCAGCCTTCCTGCTGAAAGCGATCCTACCAGCGCTTCTAAACCTAGCAACGCTTCTAAAACAGCATGTTTTTGTGTCAACGAGTTCTTTTTTTATAGCGCACAGCGCACAGTATTGGGTCCCAAGAAGATAGTGTAAAAAATACATACACCTAACTGCACGAGCCAAAGTAAAATACTATTCTGAATAAAATATTTATTTAAAAAATACAATGTCTGGAAACTGCCTGGGCAAGCACTGCTTGCCTTGCTTGCCCTGACGAGACATCACTGGCACCAAGATATTTGTACTTTACCTTCGCAGTCATTTCTACGTATAAGAGGCACGCTGACAAAAGCGGATGGTACGCACCCGACAACGACGTCAATATCCTGCAATGGTATTCTTCACCTAATCGAGTGCATTACATATGTACTCAATGGTGTCGAGGTAGACCAGACGAGAGATGTAGGCATAACATCTGCTATGAAAAATTACCTTTCGCTCACGCCAAATGAACTGTCTGCTGCAAAGATGGTCGGTTGGGCTCTCGAGGATGAATATAAGCTTCCGGTTTATGCCGAAGGGAAGTTCGAAGTTTGTGTTCCTCTGTCCATGCTTCTTGGATTCGCTGAGGACTACAAGCATATAATCATTAATTCGAAACAAGAGCTCGTACTGCTTCTAGCCAACACGCACATTAATGCAATTGTCGCCGCTGCAGAAAACCCTCAAGATGTCTCGCTAAAACTACAGTCTATCGAGTGGATGCTGCCCCACATCCAAGTGAGCACCGTTGAACGAGTCAAGATGTTGAAGAACATAGAAAATGGCAAGAACTTCGATGTGCCATTCCGATCCTGGAGCCTGGAAACTTATCCTGGCTTGCCTCACAGTCAGCGTATCAATTTGATAGTAAAGTCCAGCTTCGCTACGGAAAAACCAAGATACATCATCGTCGGGCTTCAGACCGGAAGACAGCTCAATACAGGAGTGAGTCGCTCCGTATTCGATAACTGTCAAATACGTATGTAAAAATATTTTTAAACAGCGAAAGTTATCCGTACGTAGACATGAACATGGACTTTGAAAGTGGAAGATTTCTTCTCGCATATCAAATGTATGCCAAGTTTCAGCAAGCTTACTATGGGCGGAGACAGTCACCGATACTGAGTCCCGACAGTTTCAAGAACAAGGCTCCGTTAATGGTGTTTGACGTTTCCAAACAGGATGATCGAATAAATTCAAACATCATCGACTGTAGGATCGAGATAACGACTAGCGGAAATATTCCGCCAAACACCTATGCTTTTTGTCTGATACTTCACGATCGGCTTGCATCGTACAATTGTCGAGACAAACTTGTGAAAATTCTGACATAAATACTGTTTCGTTTTCGATAATAATTTAGTTACGACCGAGCATTGCTAGCGACAAGATGTACTGCAACCTGCAAGGTTTCCAGAGTCAAAATGGATTCGTGCTCAAGGAAATTAGCGTCACCTCCGGAGACAAGACTCGAACACGCACTTTCCAACCTCTGTATCCGTGGAAACTACTAGACAAAAAAAGTAAACGGTCGAATGAATGGCTATGTAAATATTATCACGGACTAGAGTGGGACGAAGGAAAAATTCCGTACCACCAAGTGAAAAACACTATTGAAGATTTACTAGTTCAAAACGAAATAATCTACGTTGCCGGACCTAAACAGAAGAAATGGCTGAGCAAGTTGTGTGATGAGTCAGTTGTAATTGTAGACCGACTACGGCTGTCCTTCCCTGCGCAAGCTTAGTGCAATATACGACGTGCAGCCACGTGACAAGTTTGAACGTGTCTGTGCCTGTACAAACTCGCAGTTTATTCAGAAATGGCACGCACAGTGTTAGTAGGAGTCTGTATATATAAATGACGTACCTACGTACGTGCCTTCAGTTGTCGTTCGACCTGCAAGAAGATGTTTATGTTTCATCCTGCTAACGTGTACGTGAGCGCAAGACCTAGCTTCAGCAGTGTTGAGTACAGCTACTGGGATTCCGGGTATCTACGTACATATACAGAAACCTGTGATGGAGGCGCTCAGCATTGGCGGTTTGCGCACTTTCCTGTGTCCTACGAACTGACTCAGCAGCTGGTAGATTGTTGCAAACCTGGAAACTGTGCCGTCTATCACATGAGACCACACACAATCCTTCCTGCTAGCATCGCTGAGGTAGTCACCTCGTCTGCATGTGCAACACCAAACATGGACGTGTTGCAACCTGTTGCGACCTGTGATGCTTCTACGCAGACGTCCAAACGGTGTGCGTCTCGTCGTCGCAGTTCAGGCAGTGAATCTGTCCCAACTGGCACTGAGCCAAAGCCCAGGCGTAGACGTGGTCACAGACGTCATCGACCATGTCTTGTCGGAGTTGTCGACGTCGCAGAAGATGACCAGCTGGAAACCTGTGTTCCTGATCCCGTGGCCTGTGAACCAGCTGGAACCAGAGTCGATGTTACAGTGCGTGCGGCATTAAAGACTTTGCTTGTGAAAATGCATGATTCCTTAACCTAATGTGTATTTGTGTATATTTTATAAATAAATGTGTAAAACTTGAACTTGTGTGTGTTTTTATTTCTATAATTTTTAGGTACCTAATAAAAAAATAATTTTAAATACAGACAATATTTTGACTCATGTAGTATACCAGTAGACCGCGGGTATATAAGCGAGGTTCAGACAACTGGACCCGCAGTTCACCTCTGACCACGGTGCAGTACGGACTTGCTCTCTTCAGATAGTTTCGTGAGGTTTAGTTATGTCGACCGGAATAGACTGTTTACCGTCAACAGCGGGGACCTCGATGGCAGCAGCGATGATGATGGAGTCGGAGATCCCGATACCGACTGCAGAGTAGACCGCGACAGCGGTGGAGATCTCGATACCGACTGCAGAGGAGACAACGATACGTGCTGTTCCATCATCAGCTGAAGTTTCATCATCTGCATTCCAGACTTCAATTAATGAAGAGCGTACAGCGCATCAATGCAAATATTGTGGTGCATCTTTTACTAAACCTACAAATGCGCGCAGACATGAAAGAAGCAGCTGTCAGAATAATGCTCAAAGAATAATGTTTCAGTGTATAAAATGTAATAAACTAATTTCACGTCTCGATAGCTTACATCATCATTATAAAAAATGCTCCGAGAAAGTTAAGTGCGAGTATAATGAACATGGTTATTGTTTTGACTCATGTGTTGTACCAGCTGATGAGACTATATAAGTGAGACCCTGGTGTAATGAACTTCAGTCCGTATCTGACAGCGGTGATGAACGGATCGGATAGTTAGACTTGTATAACATAATAGACCGGTATCTAGCTATTCTTGAGAACTCGATGGCATCATTACCACTATCTACACCAACCTGGATCGAACGTCTACCATCATCAGTGCAGAGCACGATGACAACGATGTCTACAGCTACACCTGCTCTCTCAGCACAGCAGGAGATTTCGACGCGTGCAACATCTTCTGCAGAGCAGACCTCAACGGCTTCAGAAGTTAACATGTCAGCAGTGTTACAATGGTTGTCAACAGTTCCAGTGTCATTGATGAAGGAAGGAGCATCCAGCGGTGTTCAATCACCCGACTGCACGTACTGTGAGAAGATCAAAAACTTGAAATTACGGGATTATGTAATACACAATTGTAGTAATAACTCTGAACGCATTAAATATCAGTGCAACAGGTGTTTAAGCAAGTTTGTACAATATGGAAGATTAAAACGGCACCTCAGGAATTGTGATAGACTGGCTGTACATTCATCGGAATCAAGCTGTATATTTTGTAACAAAACATTGGCAAATATTCAAAGTGCATAACAACACGAAATATATCACTGTCCTTTTAATGAAATCGATAATTCTTCTTTGTGTGAAAATTGTGGTGTACCAATATGTCGACCAGATAAACAGAATAGACATTTACGAACATGTAAAAGACTTACTTCGTCCATTAAGAAGACTGTTTGAATCAAGGAATCCACAAAACTTTAGTAATTTGACTGTGTTTTTTGTACTTGTAGTAGTGTAGAATTTGTGTAATAAAAGTTTTTTTTAAAAAGAACTTGCGGTGTTTTTATTTTCTCAAACCTGCCACTTTAGTGGTACTTTTTTAAAATTAGAGTTGTTTTGTATCATCCTGGGATCGAACCAAGGACAGGAATCGATCGAATCAATCAGTATATTTATTGCCAATTTATTTAATTAATTTAGAATTTTTTCTAGAATCTCCGGCATTAAAATTACGAATTTCCAATATGTTGGTCTTGATGTCTGATAGGATGATGGTAGTAGAGGATTTAAAGTCTCTTTACGAATGTTGAACATGGTTTATTAAATTATTATTTTTTACATAAAATTAAACATTATTGCATCGATCGGGTATCGAACCGAGGACAGGAGCGGATCGAATCAATATGTAAATTAATGAGTGATTTATTTAATGAATTTTGGAACTTTTCCCGAATTTCTAGCTAAATAATTACGGATTTTCAAGATGGCCTCCAAATTTCAAGATGGCGGGTGTCACAGTAATAAATGATTACTGCACTCTAGCAGATAATAACTAAACTAACATGGCGTCAGCGCACTCTCGCCGACGATACAATGACGATGGCTTCCAGCATCGAAGACAAGATGGCAGACATGACGTCATACTAGGTGACGATATATATGAATGGCAACAAGTGGTGGGGGCCAGTCTGCCTGCAGCCACTGTGAGGGTTGGATAGGTCGCCATTATTTAATTTTTTTGCCTTTGCCGGGTTCGAACCGAGGACTCCGAGTTCCGTGTCGTAAATGCTTTTTTTTTTAATATTTTATTAAAAATTTTATTAAATTTTTTTTATAAATTTTAATTTTTTTTATTAAAATCGGATAATAAATAAAGATTTTAAAGATGGCGATCGTAACGGAAACTGCAACCATGGCGTCATATTTCAAAATGGCGGATAACACAATGCCGGAATTTTCGAGAAAACAAAATGACGTCATCCAAGATGGCGGATAAAAAATGGCCGCCGTGATCTACTTGTCCCATTACAATGGGTCCCGTTATGCGGTGTCCCATTACGCGGTGTCCCGTTACGCTGTGTCCCGTTACACTCATCCAAGATGGCCGCCGTGACGTCAGAATCAGATATGTGGCTCGGCTCTCGGCTCCACACCCTGAACCCTGTCCCAGTTCCGGCCAAACTATACTACTTATTAATAATTATTTTATTTTTACCAATTTTTAAACATAATTACTGGTTTTCAAGATGGCGGACGTGATGTCGTAATCCAAGATGGCGGAATTTTTTATTTAAATATTAATTTTAATTTTTTCCCGAATTCCTAGTAAAATACGGATTTTCAAGATGACGAACGTAACCTAAATTACAATGGCAAAGATGGCGGCCGTGACATCCTAATTTTCATGGTAATGACATCAGCGGCTTATAGCTGCTTGCAATTAGGACTTTTAAGCCGCTTTTAGACATTTTCAAGCCATTGGCATTTTTGAGGACTTAAAAATGGAATATTTTTCCTGAAAAACAGAAATTATTACTTCGAAATAGGGAAATTTTTAATTGTTCAACGTTTTGTTTGATATTTTCTGTCGCACTTTTTTCCCCAATAAACAAGATATTTTGGTTGATTTTGGTGAATATTTGGGTAAATTTTGATGGTCAAGGTAAAGTTTCAGGGTCAAAGTCATTCAATATGGCATCCGTTATGTCACAATTCAAGATGGCCAATATATGCTACTGAACGTGTACTTACGAAGGGAGTTATGATTTTTTTTTTTTAACTCAACCATTTATTTTTTCAACCCCTTGCAGGAATGGTTCGACTAATAAAAAATTGTTTCAGACAAAAGTTTTGGATAAAAATTATAAGATTAACACCAAATTTGCACGAATTCGATGTTGTTACTATGAAGGAAGTTATGATTTTTTGTTGTCCTCCAACCCTTGTTTTTTCAACTCCTTGAAGTTATGGTTGGTCATATCAAAAACTTATTCAGACAAAAGATTTTGGTATTACTCCTACAAGTTATAAAACGATCAAAACGGATGTGAGATCTTCCATGTTATAGGAGATACAGTGGTTTTTCTGTTTTAAAAAAAGTTTCCTATTTCTACCCGTTTGGTAGGATATTGCCCATTAACGAACTAGACCAAGATTTTATGTATCAGTTTGGAAGTGATTTTTGAAAAATGGCGACAGTTATCGTGTCAACTCAAAAGTGTGAGTTTACCGAGAGACTGCCTGGAGGGGATTGGTTGCTAGAGCCGAGAATAGGGTGGGGCTTAAAGAAGTTCGAGACAAGCTCGGTAGATGTCGCTCGCAGTGTGACATACAGGCCTAAGGGCCTGGCATCAGTTGCCGAAGTGGCGACGAGATTGCGTACAATGCGCGAAAACACGCATAGAAGTGGGGCCTAATTTATTTTCAACTTTGGCCAACAATGAGAGAGTACCGGTAGTGTGACTTAACACGGCGTGCCGATGGTACCTCAGGTGGTTCCTGGGGATCAGCCACCAGGTTAGGCTCAGAATAAGCAACCCCAAGCAGACGTCACTTCTGACTGACAGGGGTTTCATTATCGCCCGTGCGAGCCTAGGGGGCAGAGTACCGAGAATTGACATCGAACCACGAGGCCGTGAAGGAGTCCCAGGTCGCGTGATGCGACCCCTAACCTCCTGATTTGACTGATGTGAGTTTTGTTTTGGTGTTTTTGTGTACAGTGTTTCTAAAAATGCTGCGAAGCAGTGGTGAATGCAAGTGGCCAAAAAATTTAAATTTAATTTTGTGTGATGTTGTACAGCCCTCCCTTTAGTATAAGGAGGGGGTGGGGGTGAATTTAGTTTAAGCTGAGCAGCTGGCCTTAGCTGCTCAGGCAATCTTGATGATGTTATTTACTGTTATTTACTATGTTGATTTAGAATTTGTTTTGCTTGTGGGCAAAGGCTGGACTAATTTATGTGTTTTACTAGTTGTGTTGTGTGTCAGGCGAGGTTCCTGAGACCGTGGGCTGCTGACCCCCTCCCTTTAACGGGAGAAAGGGCTAGGCCGGCGGAGGGGACAAGTCCCCTCTGCCCACGGCTGGCTCGTGGTGTACCTATGACGGCTCAGCACCGCAGTTAGCATTTCTGCCAACTGCAGCACTGCGCCGCGAGGGATTGGCGGCAGCTCGTCGTGGCCCCAGGCCCTGGGGAGCTGCGGCTTGGAGTGTGCAGCCTCTGCTGCGTAGTGGGCGCCTCCAGCAGGCGAGTGGCCTCCTGAACAGTGGCGAAGGCCACTCTGTAGAGGCCGGTGAGGCGCCCTGTTGCTCTGCTGCAGATGCGCCAGCACCTGGTCGGCGTGTGGCCGGCCGAGCGCAGGGCTGCAGTCGGCACCCCGGCCCCACTGCCACCCCTGAGGACGACAAAGTGCCAGGGCGCACGGCGATCTTGTGGGCGGAGTTGGGGCGGGTCTTCCGAAGGCCGCCGCGCAGTGATTGGCCACCAGGTGTCGTGGTGCTGCAGAGGTGTGGAAGAGGACCAATCCCAGGAGAAGAAGGGATCACTCTTGCTACTGAAGGTAGTGAATAACCTGACACAGGGCAAGACGGTGGTAATCCCGGCTCGCAGGCAGGTCCAGACAATGCCTGTGTCTCGCCGTGCCGTGTCGTGCCTGGTGGCATGCCGTGGGACTTGGCTGAGAGCACCTGAGACCGTGCGTGCGGGCAATGTCATGCGCGAATAAGCATGGGGGGTGGCGCACGGCACCCGGTGCTGAAATATTAGCCGCGGTTAAGCCGCCTGTGAAATTTAAAGTTGGAAGGACCACACAAAAGCAATGATAATAGTTTTTTTTTAATTATGAAGGCCCTGAAAGCATAATCTCGATATCTTTACAATGTGCTTGATCAAAAGTCCAAGATAAAAATTTAATTTTTGCCATTTCGTTCACGAAACCTCGACCCTATCTTATCTCTTGTCAGTAACAGCCTTTCTTGTGTGGGAATGTGAAACTTAAGCAATCACTTCTCATGGTCGATAGTTCAAGTGGGACCATTATCTTATATGTGATTGTAATGACCTTAAATATAACTTGTGGTGGTGCTAACATTTGTAGGCACATAAAGTACCGTGCGAACGTAAATTAACATCACATAACTTTACAAGTTCAAGTGGGCAGCCATATCTTATGTTGTAACTATAGAAGGTGCGTATGTTAAATTTATATTGTATTAGTTTATTTAAATATTTTTGGTTATCAAAACAAAATTAGTTTTTTTGATTCATTAGATATTTTCAATTTTAAACATACTTTTTTTATTATTTAACGAAACACACATATATAGCGTAATGAAACTTTTTAAAACAAGTATTGTTTATGCATACATTAGTTTTTGTTAGTATAATCATGTAATCATACAAAATTTCTTAGAAGTATACACATAATCCTTATCAAAATTATAATTCATATCAACTTGTTTGACAGTAAGTCGTCAGTTGCATTGTTTGGGTATAAGTTATGTCAAATGCGTTCTCAAGCAGTTCATGTGACTTCGTAATGATTCGCGTATATTGTATGGTGTTAGGCCACGAAATGGCAGAGAAAACTGGTGAAATTCGCTCAGACCGTTTCTTTTACTGTGCAGTACAAGCTTCGATATTTGGCTGTCAATCACGTTTTTAATTAATCTTAATGGCCTACGCCAGAGCAGTCTCTCCATGTGGGCTGAATGAGCACGCTAGAACAGGCGTCTGTGCGCCATTGTCGGCATGTCTCGTTGCGGATATTGTGTCAAAGAATAGAAGAGCGGTCAATACAAATTCACGTGAATACGTTCTTTAATAGTAAAAATTACTTCTTATACTTCTTTTTCTCCTCCTCCATCTATCCATCGCTCTTCTCCCGCGCCAATCGATCACACTGCCATCGGGGAATTTAGTGTGTCGTGAGACAAGAAACAGAAATGTCTACTACTCACTCTGTGTATATTAGGCACCCCGCCCACTATTTCGTCGAATCGCTTGGATCGGAAGGCGTGTTCTGTAGGATAAGTGGCCATGTGGACCAAGAGTACTCTGAAATTACTTTTGTTTGCTTGGCGCGAGGGATTGTTCTGTGTTGGTGAGCAATGGTGGCTTGCACGTGTGCTGCAGTGCAAGTTGCCAGTTAATCTCTGGTGAGGCATGCAGTGTGGTGTTGTGCGAGATGGTCCATGTGGACACGTGTTCGAGCATGAAACTGGTAGTCAGATATGAAGCTCGGCATTGACATGTGTTTAATTCGGCCGAGGAAAAGAGAGTGGTCGGTCAGAGTCGCAGAGCAGTGCTGCCACATGTGCGCCCACTAGCGTCACCAGCCCTGTCCCAGAAGACCGGGTAACGCTGGTACTTCGTCCCGTACATATTCTCTCTCTCGGTCTTATGCATTCCTTTGTGCAAGGCATGAAAGATGGTATGTTAGCCACTCACTCCGCTCTCATAGCCGGCGATGCGCAGAGTTGTAGTACAATGTCCCATATAACTGTTTAATTTAGACTATTAACAACAAAACATACATATAACTGAAGGTTAACTAACCTAGTTTTTACACGTTTTATATTAGCTTCACCTGTATGTTTGTAACTGACTCCTTTGGGTGCGATTTTGACCCACTTTAAACGGCCAGATTTCATTGAAACTTTGTAGATTTATCGAGGACCGATGACAATACACTAATTTGATAAGATTATTCCATTAATCAATTTGCAAAATAAGATTTCTGTAAATTTATATAATTGGTAAAATGAAACAAAGACATATATGTACAGAAAACCATTTCGCTCATGTGCAAACTCTTTTCTTTCAGTTTGTCTTTGGCGCGATATAAACAAAGCCTGCTAATAAATATTGTGACATTTAATTAAATGAAAATTGAGAGTGGGTTATGATTATTGTGAACAATATACTTTCTTGAAGAGAATATTATCTATATTTGTAAAAATGTGAAGAAAAAAAACTGAAATAAGGGCTTTAAATGTTGTTTCTTTCGTTAAATAGAGAAACACAATTACGTCTTTGTTTCATTTTTACCAATTAACCAAGAGTGAAACATTATTATAAAACAACATTTTATGCCAATATTTCACGAAACATGGAAAAATTGAGGTTTGATTTTGCTGTGAAACCAACAGCAGATGGGAAATCAAACACCATATGCATAACCTCAATAGCTACACCTGATGGGCAGATTTTTGAAATTCCACTCGAACACCAACCTGCAAATCTACACCAAGCAGTTAAGCCCTTTTCACAATACCGCGACGCGACGCCACGCGGCGCGATGTGACGTGACGTCATACCAAACCAGCCAATCACAACTACATCGCCCGCGATGCGCGACAGCTCACTTGGCGACGAAGCTGTTTCGTCGCTTCGGCGATGTCGCTAATGACGTCAGAAATAACAGCCAATCAGAAACAAGATTGTGGTAAAGAAGAACTGAAAACAAGAGTTAAGAAACGATGTATTGATGCATCTAAGTAACGTTAGTAAACAACACGTCGATTTTGTTCAATTGAAATGAGTTTTGAAGAGCGTCTGATTGATGAAGTTCAGAAAAAGCCGTGTTTGTACGATGTTTCTAGTACCTAACAAATATTGTAATTAGATGGAGAAAAATAATGCTTGGTTAGAAATATATTATAATGGGCTTCGCGATTCATATCCATAATTAAATGCTTCTACCAGTCAGTCAGTGTACAAATATAATAACAATCTGATTATTACCGCCAAAAACTTTTGTTTACAACCATGTTGTAAAATATCACCACTGGGGAGCAGCAGCAGAGTGCAGGCTGGTTCGGTTTTTTTTTGCCAGCTGCATGGCGATCGCGTCGCGCTATTATGAAGTGCACTAGCTGGCGACATATATTTACGTCGCTGCCTTCGCTACATCGCGTCGCCAGATCGCGTCGCATCGCGGTATTGTGAAAAGGCCTTTACAAATACTCCAAACTATGCCAAGGTCAGTAAATCATTAAATAAAATACATCAAACACGGAAAATATGGATAAGTTTGACAGATGATATATCAAAAAACATATTTGGATAGAGAGCAAAACTTACAGTTTAAGGATTTTTACCTGGAAGAAATTGAGAAAAAAAAACACTTTTATAAATAAACCAAACTAAAAAGTAGAAAATAAATAATAGTTTCAAAAACTAAAAACACGCTTTATATAGAAAACCAAACTAAAAAATAGAAAATAAATTTTAATAAATTTGAATTAAGAATAGTGTAATTTTTTTTTATAAATATAAATTAACAAAAGTGTAAATAAGAAAATAATGTATTTTATTTTTTAAAAAAAGGCGTGGGGTGCTTTTTAAGATATTATCGAAATGATAAACCTTCTACTCATATCTGTCAATAAAATATTTATAACTATTGACACCATGCACCCCACGCATTTTTTAAAATAAAATACATTATTTTCTTATTTACACTATTATTAATTTATATTTATAAAAAAAATTTACACTATTCTTAATTCCAATTTATTAAAATTTATTTTCTATTTTTTAGTTTGGTTTTCTATATAAAGCGTGTTTTTAGTTTTTGAAACTATTATTTATTATTACCAATGTTCAATATGTGCACGGCACTCATCCAACCTAATGTCAAATTCTTCTCACACTTTGCTTAACACGTCCGGAGTAATGGAAGAAATAGCCTCTTCAGTTCTGTGTCTCAACTCTGGCAAATAATTCGGTAGCAGTGGAACGAAGACACGATCTTTTATAAAGCACCAAAGGAAAATATCGCATGGCCTTATGACAGATGATCGTGGAGGCCAGCGAAAAAGAGCTCTGTTGTCTCGACCATTACGAAGAATCAAACGGTCAGGGCACTTCGAAGTTCAACCACTCTCATACAAAGAGATTACAATGGGGAGGGGCTTCATGTTGCCAAATACAGTTAAAAGGTTCACTCTCTACTAACTAGAGAAATTGCAAATCTTTCGCGCTGCAAAAATAAAAAAGCAATATTCGTGCCTGCGCTTATCTAAAACTGTTTGAATTACTCTTTAATTGTGACCGTGAACCAAAACTTTTACAATAACTGGGATATTATTTTATGGACATACTATATTGTATTCGCACCTATTCTTCAAACTGCTAAACCTTCGACTAGCTACGCAGTCCCGGGGTTATTGCTGTTTCACATTTCGGTTTACAACGGCAATAGCTTCTTATCCTAATTCTACGAAGATGCCAGCGACTCCAACCTGATCGTCAGTAAGCTAGTAATAGCCTAATTATTCCCCGCGCATCCAGCAACCATCCAGAGCTGCAGTCCAGCCTCCGCCCCTCGCAGTAGGCTGTCCATTGCAGATGACTAGAGACCCCGAAATATGGTGAAGCGCGAAATTCACGAAATAACGCGAAAATTTGATACTTTAAACGAATTTTGCGACTTTCCTTTGATTTTGACATAGTCGCGAAATTCACGAATTTTCGCGCGAAATTCGCGCTTTTTCGCACAAAATAGTGTCCTTATGTCGTAAGTTCTATTTATTTACGCCATCATAAACATAGGCGTGAAATAAACATAGACTAAAAGACTAGTGCCGTGATATTATCTTCGTTTTGACACGTTACTGAAATTCACGTATTTTTATTACTCTGTTTACAAACAGTAAATCTTGCCATCGCAAATGAAAACAAAATGTAAAAATTGTCAACAATCGATATGTGCGCACTACCAACATAACAAATTGACTCCACAGTTTTCGTGTTTTGAATAATGGTCGTTTCTGCCGCAAGGCGTACTGGTGTCGATTTTTCTAACCTAATTTAATCGCATCGAGCTAAGATGGCAGTCATTTTTGCGTGCACATTATCTATGAGTGTTTACAACTACCGTCCACATCATAGATAAGGGAGTCCACATTTTGTAAGTTTTGTGATACAATTGAATTTGTGGCTAAGATGCCGAAAACTTCGACAATGTTTGATCGCGAAAGAGAGATAAAATCGGATGATTTTATATTTTTGATCAGCGGGACAAAATTATGATGTGCAAGTTCTGCAACGTGCGGGTTGATTGTACACGCAAAGACACGTGCAAAAAGCATGTGGCAAATGACACACACAAAACAAAACAAAAAAGACAATTATTTTGTCAAGCATTCTACCGTGTCTAAACAAATCTCGATAGGCGACAGCGTGAATAAAGCAAACAAGCTTTAAAGTGCAGAAAACAAGAATTTTTTTTCTGATTTTGTTAATATGATGCTGTAAGTTAACATTCCTTTGGAAAAAGCTGATCATCCAGCTATGAGGGAATGGTGTAACACCCATGTTGAAGGTTAGCCTTATTTATTTAGAAATGTTTTCCCCCTCTAATAAAAGTTCATAAGCATATGTAGGCCTACAATATTATCGATTAACTTACCTTTACTTTAAATAAATATGCAAGTACCTCAGATTAACAAACACATAAATAGGATGGATTGCATTGTGAAATGGTGAGCACACCACAAGATATTTTTGACTGATTGATTGATGGTTTGACTCTGTAATCCAGCAGTACCTAATCTAGAAAAGGTTAGGTTAGGTTTGGCTAAGAATTCTTTTGAGTAAATTAGCCCATTAATATTTTCAGCGATAACCTTATAAATGCTACCTATTTATAAGTATATTGTAAGTTATGTATACATTTTAGGTGCAGGGGATTTGCCATCATCAGCCAACACTCTTAGAGAAACTTATGTCCCAAAAATTGGCCAGGCAAATAAGGAAGCAGTAAGGCTATGATGTTTTTTTTTACACCGCCAATGGCATAATTTTTTCACAATTTTTTGGGACTCTACTGATTGCTTATTTTTACACCGATTTTTTGCACCGCTTGCTAATTTTTACACCAGTTTTTTGCACCGCTTTTGTCATTTTTTTACACCGAAATGAGCCAGTTTTATTTACCATTTTCTGGGGTCCTTACAGATGACCATATCGCATCTTGTATTTGTCATGCAAAAATAACACTCCACACGCATCTCAAGATGTCAGAGGCAACGACACCCACTAGAACAGTCAGAGAAATTTCTGGCGATCACAAAAGGAGCAGAATGACAACGACTGTTTGTAGCTGTTGGGGCAATAGACGCTGTGCAACATGCAGTGCCCTGTCGTTCCGAGCTGGCAGAGGCGAAAAACCAGTGGTAGAGTAGTCCGAGATTTCCTGGCGATCACAAGAAAGACAGAGTGAAAAAGCCTGTCTGTGGCTGTTATGGCATTAAAGCAGTGCTTCCCAGCAGTGGCCTGTCCTTCCAAGCTGTCAAAGGCGACGAACTCCCGGTAGAGCGATAAGAGATCTCCCTGGCAACAACTACTATCTGTGTCTGTTAGGGCATTAGAAGCTGTGCCGTTCGGCAGTACCCTGCTCGTCCCTGCAGCAATACCATCACATTTATTGTATGAACAGTACTTTCTGTATTTGAATGTTATTCCAAAGCTTTATATTATAATAATTTATTTTCAGATAAATTATCACGTTTTATTTTGATAAGTTAGAATATTGTACCAAAAATATATAATCTCAGATAATAATTCAGCGATACTCTCCATTTATTAGTTAAAAAAAATAAAGCGAGATTCTTACTTTCATTCCAATACCTGGGAGTTAATTTAAGAATTATGTCTTCTTACCAGCTAATTACCCGCAGAATCACTTGCGCAACCTCCAGGATATTTTTGATGCACTATTATTGCACAAACTATTTGATTTACTTCAACTCATAAATAAACTAACTTTGGTTGAAATTTTATCTGTTGTTTGGCTTAAGCCTGTTTGTTTTTTAGTATAAATTTCATGTGCTAATTTTATAACTCCCTTTTTTATGAACTTAAAGGTTAAAGGTATACCATATGTCCCTACAAGAATGTTCCAGTTACAAAAATTAATATTATCTACTGTAAGCGTTGTAGAGTGTAGGTTAAAAATCACATTAATTAAAGAGTAACTCAAATAGTTTTAGATAAGCGAATGCGCGTATAATGCTTTGTGGTTTTCTCGCTCGCTTGCAGCGCGGAATAATGACTATTTTCCTATTTACTTAGAAGAGGTTGAACGTGTAAACTTTATTTGGCAACATGATTTGCCAGAGTTGTGACACAGAATTGAATAGGCTATTGCTTCCATTACTCCGGACTTGTAAACCAAAATGTGGGAATATTTGGACTTTAAATCGAAAATGTGCCGTATAACTAAAGGTGCGCATATTGAACATTTGTATAATAGCTAGGTTAGTTTACCTTCATTTTGATGTATGGCTTGTTCTAAATAGTCTAAATTAAACTGTTATATTATACCCTTGAAACTGGGACATTCTTTTATGGACACCCCTTATTTTACAATCACACTTACCTCATTTTCGTTTGATGCGAGAGTACACACACATATATATATATATATATATATATATATATATATATATAAAATTGAAACACGCGCCTTTTTAAATGTTTTATATTATACCAAATTTAACATGTAAATTTTCAGTTAAAATTGGCCATATGCACTGAATAATAATAAAAATAATTAAATTTCTCCCTTTTCACCCCATTATGGATAAATACTTTAAGTTTTTTTTTTAATAATTGCATCTTTATTTGAAATATAGAATATATGTATCAAATTTGTTATCTTATGTATTACTTGATTAGTAGTTATGCTTAGTATTGACAATGAATATAAATAATATTTATGGAAGTCGCCAAGCCAGCTCAGATACATTGCGTAATGACGCAACCCCAGGCGACCGGGTTATGGCCGTCTTACAGGGAGATCATCATCGCTATAGCGAGCCCCTCCGCCTGACTGCCATGTTGCGTCAAGCGAGGAGGCTCGCAAAGAGTTCCAGGCCGCGGAAAGCTGCCCACTACCTCTAGTTATGTGTTTGTACCATTGGAATTTTCCGTTGCTAGTAGAGCTGCCAGACACGAGATGGCATTGTAGTCGCCTCGTGAAGCTGGTGGTGGTGTGCTGTGAGCCGGGAAATGTAATCATTCAGTTATAATTCCGTTTTTTTTATTGCGTTTGCTGGTTTTCTGAATGGCCCTGGAGAAAACATACCACGGAAAAAGCTGCGCGCTTGCTCCGTGGGTACTTGGGATGTGTTTTATACTTAAAACAGGAACACATTAATCACTAATGTTGCTTATGTCCTGCTATTTTGGCTGTTGTGGTTTCGATCTCAACTTAGATTTAACAGAAATAAACTAGAAAAAATCTAATAAAAACTTCTCCTGCTAAAAAAAACTTAACTAATTTCGTCATAAAGCAAAAAATTAACAAATAAAAACTTTCTTCAGAAAAATCGAAGAAATATTAAAATAGCTCTTTGCATTAATTATCGTTTTACATTTAATTATTCTGTATCTACCAATAACAGCTTAAGTTTAACATCTACCGATATCGTTACAATCCTATATCAAACAAAAAATTAGTAAATTTCCCCCAATTATGATTTTCAGTGTAGTAACGAAATGTGCTGCCTGACAGGAAATTCGTTTTCTTGTAAGCTTTCTCATTTAGAAATTTTTGTTAGGTATTAGATGTAATAGCCAGGCACAAAATAATGCGTTTTTTATTTGACTTGCCTCCGGTTTCATTCAAATGAAAACAATAAATACGGTGAATGGTTAAACGTTTGGTGATTGAAAATATGCTTCAATGCTGACTTAACTTCACGCAATATATTTTGATCTTCAGATCAAGTTTTTATTTGCTTCGTGGAAGAAAACTATAATGTGAAATTTTTAGGTGTTAATTGTTACTGTTTTTCACTAGGTTATTAAGGGCGTGCCTCCCATTTCAGGTCATGATTTTATATTCATATTAATCACTGATCAAATTTTAGACCTTTTTTAATTGTTTAACTTCACGAAATGAAAAAAATTATACAGCGCATACTTTTTGCATAATTAGCTGCCAAAATCACATTTTTAAACGTTTTTGGGTTGTACAAATAGGAGAATTTAATTTATTGCAGAACTGAAACTTTTTAAATTTAACTGCAATGCCACTGGCTACTTCATGGTACGGTAGGTATGGTTTGCATTTCTATCACAACAACTCATTTCATGTTTCTTGGCTGTCAAAATCGTAACAAATATGAGAATTTTGAAATGCCAGGTAAAATTAATTAACATTTTCTGAAAGAAATTAAAACTATTTCTTGAAGTAGCCAGTGGCATTGCAGTTAAACCTAAAAAGTTTCAGTTCTGCAATAAATTAAATTCTCCTTATTTGTACAAACGACAACGTTAAAATTGTGACTTTGGCAGCTAATTATGCAAAAAGTATGCGCTGTATATATTTTTTCATTTCGTGAAAGTTAAACAATTGAAAAAGTCTACAAGTCTATCTGTAATTACTGTAAATATAAAATCTTGACCTGAAATGGGAGGCACCCCCTATAGTATGGAGATATATGTTTAGTGGAAAGGAGCTTTCCGTTTCATGATGATAACCGAAGAAATTCCTTTTATAAAAAAGTTACTGTTTTTTAATTTTATATTTTAATAATTATTTATTTTCAATTTGGTGGCCAAAATTTCTGACAAGATGGCGGATACTACGACAGTTGACGTTATGATGATCGTCACTACTACACAATAGCGGATATAAATTATTTACATGTAATATTATAAAAAGATGGAAAGTTCTAGAAAACAAACTGGTGGACTTGATGTCAATCCAACATAGCGGCCAGGGACGATTTCAAGGTCAAAGGTACCCTCCAGGATATAGTGGAGGCTGGTAAATGGGGAATTGAAGCCTCGTTGGGGACATTTAGTCCTTTAAAAGGCAAACAATTTTGAGGAATTTTGAATTTTGAATTTTTGATGTAAAATTTCACATTATATTTTCAAAAATTTAGCATATTTAATAATATTTTGAACTGTTTTTAATAGTAAGGTTATTTATGATTGCGTAGAAAACATTTTAGTCACATTATCCAATAATTTGGTGCAGAAAGGGAATTTAAAAAATAATTGGTTGTCTGTAAAGTCGGTTTACGGACGATAGTTTAACGTGACGTCATAACAAAACATTGATGAAATGATTGATCCAGAATAAAATGAAATATCCAATTCGGCCTGAGACTGAGCCGTAATAGGTTTTTGCAACCAAACCATTTAAACATTAAAAATATGTTATTCTTTGAGGAAGTAATTTTGTTTTAATTTTTCTATCTTTTGTATGATAAAATCTACCTCTGCATACTTTTATGAATAAAATTGAATCATTTTTATTGAATTATCACTATTTTGTATGGATACAAAGAAGGAGTGAAATAAAATCTACAATTTACTTGATAAATTTACTTTTATTTTCAATAATTAATTCAAATATGTTTATTACTTTTGTAGTGTCGCGCGTGCCATATTTATTTTTACAAGTACAAAAATGAAGAGTATCGCGGCGGTGGGAATCGATCTGTCAACCTTTATATTGATAGTCAGCGATGCTAACCGCACGGCCACGAGGCCATCTTTGAAATGATAGTTTCAGATGTTGTCAGTAGCGGATCCAGAGGGGGGGCTAAGGGGCTCAAGCCGCCCCCCCCCCCCCCCCCCCAAAAAAGCATCTGGGTCCACTATTGTTTTAGTGTTTGCCTTGATAAAGCCTAGCCTCAGCTGGGTCAAGCCCCTCCCAAACCAAAATCCTGGATCCCCCACTGGATGTTGTATATATATTTATAAAAATTTTGTTTTGTGTTGTGGAAGTTTCAAAAACCGTATGTAGTCCGCCATGTTTATTTCTTATAGTGGTAGGCGGGAAATTAAAAATATATTGTCGACTGCTAGTCGGCCGCCATGTTTATACTAACTTCAAGATCGTCGAGATTGTTTTACGATTTTTCGCAATTACACATTTAACGACGAAGTTTGTTCGTCGTGAAATTAAACGCAGAATTTAATAAAAATGCCCTTGAGTTAATAAAAAAGTATTAGTAAGTTTAAGAAAGAATTTCGGCTTTAATCTCCAACCCAGATGCTCGTGGTGCGCTGGGGCAGAGATTAAAATTCGTCGAGAATATTTTACGTTTTTATGTCTTCCAGTGCTCAAAATGATATGCAATTGTGATACCCGGGCACGAAATTTTATTTATAATTCAAATTCATTAATAATAACGCCCCTCGCGATAAACAAAGGAAAATATGTATTAACGAGTGCCTGGTTTCCGCGGAAGACAATGAGCGTAATGGGACACATCGTAGTGGGACAATGTGCGTAACGGGACACTTTTTCGTGCGTGCAGCCGGCGTTCATCGATTTATTAGACGTTGTCACGTCAAAATGAGTAAATATACCTATCATCCGAAAAATTTAAATTTTGGTTTTTGATTCAGAACCGTTGTTTAGCCTACTGGCTATCAACTATTTTCGGTTTGACGATGAGTTAAGGGATGCTCTGTATGTGTGTGAGTGCATGACAGCCACAAAATTCCCTCCGAGCAAGCTAGACATGAACGCGCATGCCAAAGCGTTTTAGGCAAAGTCACAGAGAAAGGCAGTTTCGAAAGTTATATGTCATTCTTTATGTGTTATAACTTATAACCTAATCGACTCGTTGTCAACAAACTACAGGATGCCAATAAAAGAATGTCCCAGTTTCATTGATATATTATAACAGTTAAATTTAGACTATTGACAGCAAATCATGCATCAAATTGAAGGTAAATTAACCTAGTTTTTTTTCAAGAATGTTCAGTATGTGCACATTTAGTTATACCGCACATATCCAACCTAAAGTACAATTCTTCTCACATTTTGGTTAACACGTCCAGAGTAATGAAAGCAATAGCCTCTTCAATTATGTATATCAACTTTGGCAAATCATTAGATAGCGGCGGAACGTAGACACGTTCTTTTATTAAGCCCCAAAAGGAAAAAAAAAATCGCATGGCATTAGGTCAGGTGCTCGTGGAGGCAACAAAAAGAGCTCTGTCGTCTCAACCATTATGACCAATCCAACGGTCAGGGACTAAAACGTTCAACCACTCTCGTACAAAGACATTCCAATGGGAAGGAGCTTCATCCTGTTGCCAAATAAAGTTTACAGGTTCACACTCCACTAATTGGGGAATGGGCTATTCTTTCGCGCTGCAAGCGAGAAAACAACAAAGCATTATTCGCGACAGCGCTTATCTAAAACTGTTTGAATTAATCTTTAACTGTGACCTTGAACAAACAATCTACAATGCTTACAGTTTACACTATTAAATTTTATAACTGGAATGTTATTTTATGGACACACTGTAGATGCACCACTGTGTCCAATATACTCTAAATCCGACTGATGCGCGTTCCCAAGTTGTCTAGTGGCTGAGTTAATTACTAAGTTAGTGAGTGAGTGTAAGTTCTTGTGATTTCGCTAATTCCATTTCGAACGAGTAAATACTGTGTTGTGTTACGAGAGAAAGGTAGTAGACTGGCGAAGCGATGAATATATGGGGTTGGAGTGTTTCAACTAGATATTTTCTTTTGTAATTTTTATACTTAAAATAGTTATAAAATGCAACTAAAAATACACAGAATTTCTGAGACACATTTTGTGGTTGGACCATGGCACCATGTTAACTTTCTTTCAGTTAATTCGTTCATAAATATTTTATACTAATTCACGTGAATGCTGTAACATCCTACACTGTAGAATTATTACCAACAGCTTCTCGGGACATTCCTGTTTTAGGTGGACCCTGGGTGTCCTATCTTAATATTCCTATTTTTGGATCAGAAATTCCAAGTTTGTACACAACTTTATGAAACACGCTAAAATTATTTTGGTCGTTTAGTTACGTTTTCTCGTCATCAAAAAAATACACACTTTACATGCATTCTTTAAATCTTGATTGCATTTCTATCCTACCAGGCAGCTGATTAAGTTCGTCCCCGTGGATATACCCTGCAGGGACCGGCCCTCTAGAAGTTGTGGTCCTCTGCCAGCCCTCTTCGGTAGCGACCCTGGGCTCACCTACAACTGCTAGTCCATGCTCCCAGGCAGCGCCTCTTGTCGCTCCCGCTACTCTCCTGGCTGGTAGCGGCCCTGGGCTCACCTACAACTGCTAGTCCATGCTCCCAGGCAGCGCCTCTTGTCGCTCCCGCTACTCTCCTGGCTGGTAGCGGCCCTGGGTTCACCTACAACTGCTAGTCCATGCTCCCAGGCAGCGCCTCTTGTCGCTCCCGCTACTCTCCTGGCTGGTAGCGGCCCTGGGCTCACCTACAACTGCTAGTCCATGCTCCCAGGCAGCGCCTCTTGTCGCTCCCGCTACTCTCCTGGCTGGTAGCGGCCCTGGGCTCACCAACAACTGCTAGTCCATGCTCCCAGGCAGCGCCTCTTGTCGCTCCCGCTACTCTCCTGGCTGGTAGCGGCCCTGGGTTCACCTACAACTGCTAGTCCATGCTCCCAGGCAGCGCCTCTTGTCGCTCCCGCTACTCTCCTGGCTGGTAGCGGCCCTGGGCTCACCTACAACTGCTAGTCCATGCTCCCAGGCAGCACCTCTTGTCGCTCCCGCCACTCTCCTGGCTGGTAGCGGCCCTGGGCTCACCTACAACTGCTAGTCCATGCTCCCAGGCAGCGCCTCTTGTCGCTCCCGCTACTCTCCTGGCTGGTAGCGGCCCTGGGCTCACCTACAACTGCTAGTCCATGCTCCCAGGCAGCGCCTCTTGTCACTCCCGCTACTCTCCTGGCTGGTAGCGGCCCTGGGTTCACCTACAACTGCTAGTCCATGCTCCCAGGCAGCGCCTCTTGTCGCTCCCGCCACTCTCCTGACTGGTAGTGGTCCTGCAGGCCCATAGCAGGACTGTTATATCACAGTGTGTGACACATCAGCCTTTGGCTAAAACAAACTTCTTTCGAACTGCTTGTAACACTCTCTATGACCTTTAATTGTGCACACACACACACACAGGATTTTGTGTTTCCCTTTTTTGGGTTAGATAACATGTATTTGTTTTATTTAGTTTCGCTATTTTGAAAATAAATAAAAAATATTTGATACTTAATGTAATAAAATATATTAATATAATCAGGCTGATTATTGTTTTAAGAATGTTAGAAGCATTAGACTGTTATAAATATGTTTAGTTAAATATTTAATCAAGACATTTTAATTTGTATATATTATTTTTTAAAAGTAGTAACTACAGATGGAAAATTCTATTTATCTTATAATAAGAAAGCTAAATGGTTCTAAAATTTAACAAAGGCCATTAATTATTTGTTTCAGGTGATAAAATCAACATGCAGAAACCCAATCAGTTTGGCATTTTTGCAATCTTCACGATTTTGGCCTTGGTTCATATTGGACATGCACAGGATCTACGAAAAGTCTCTGAGCCCAAGACTCCGCAAACCTGCATCTCGCTAAAAGCAAGTGGCAAAGATGACACTGAAATCATTCAAAAGGCTCTCAACTCTTGCACGAAAGGAAAAGCTGTTGAATTGGCATCTGGCACTTTTAACTCTGGTCACCTGACCATACCATCTGGTGTGAGCCTTGTTGTAGATAGCGGAGTGACACTTAAAGCTATACCAAATCCTAAATTGTATGGTACAGGAAGTTGCGGAACTGTTAGTACCCATGGCAGCTGTAATCCTTTCATTGCCATATACGGAGCCAAAGGAAGTGGAATATATGGGAAAGGCACAATTGATGGACAGGGAAACCAGAAATTGACTGGCACAAGCACGACCTGGTGGGATCTCTCTCATATAGCTTTAGTTGAGGGAAAAAACCAGAACAATCCTCGCCTGATAAATATAAGAGACTCTGAAGACATAACCATACACCAGATCACTCTTAAAAACTCACCTCTGTTCAATATTGCCACCAGCAATACAAATGGCTTCACAGCTTGGGGTGTGACTATCGAAGCCCCTGCCAGTGCTCGTAATACTGATGCCATCGACCCAACAGGATCACAAAACGTCACAATCGCCCACTGCAACATAAGTGTTGGTGACGACAACGTGGCCATATCCTCCCTCCATGGACCCTCACGGCATATTTCCATCCTGAACAACCATTTTGGCTCTGGGAATGGTATGTCGATAGGTAGTGGCACCCTCTATGGCATCAGCGATGTGCTGGTGTCAGGATTGACTTTCGTCGGCTCTCTGAATGGCGTGCACATCAAGAGCAGCTCCTTGAACGGCGGCCTTGTGACGCGCATTACCTACAACAACCTTTGTGTTTCAGGGGTGATGAAGCCTATTGACTTGGACATGAGATACATGAACTACACCGGCAGCCATGTGCCTCACTATAGCGATATCACCTTTAACCACATGAAGGTGGTCACCAAGGGAAGATTTAAATTTCATGGCATCAGTTCGTCGAACGAAGTTTCGGCCACATTGAACGATGTGCACATCACCAAAGGTTCGATTTGGGACAAAAGCTATGCCAGTATCAAGGGAAGTGCGAAAGAAGATGCTACAGGTCATTGTGGATGGGCTGGGTATATGTAGTTGTGCGCTAGATTAACAATTCTTGCTTGAGAACTAGTTCGTATGTTAATAAATTGTAATTTTGAGGTCTAGATTGTGTTTTTATTAATAAAAATTAGGTTTTTTTGAACAATTCATTGCTTAAAAATATGATTAAAATTATTATATGAATCCTCATCTGGCACTGAACAACTTCTGTGCATTCACAGCCTAATGAATCATATTATTCGTCACCTACCCAAGAAAGATTTCCATCTTGTATCATAAAATATTAGAAACTCCTGCATGTTGTTACAGCAACCACGCTCTGATTACCATTTTGTTACAGAATTGCTCATAAATCAAAACAAAGCAGATAGAAAGTTAATCATGCTAAATGCTACCATTTTTGTTACGTTGAGGTAGTGTAGGTAAATCAGATTAACTACATAAATACTATCATAAATATTATACACAGCTGTAACAGTGGGTCTTTTAGATTCACAAGGACATGAGGAATGAACAGAAATAAGGTGTGATTCCGTCTGAATATAATTACTCCATATTTATTTAAGGAAACTTAAAACCAGATATTAAAATGAGTTAACATAAAATTTCAATTACATACTTAAAAGAGCTCTCGGATATGTTTTTTTAAAAAATATGGGCCGGCCCTAAATTATATTATTAAAGGTTTCATTAAACATAAAGAAAACAAATAAAAAAATAAGTACAAAGAGGCTCAAACAATACCACTGTAAATTCTTGAAGTCCAGAACGAAAGTTTTATATAATTCTTATTTCTTCGAACCTAGTATTTTAAAGATGGTTCCAAAAGGTTAAAAAATACTGTAGCACCGAAGGTCGGTGGCTCGCTGCCCGAAGTTCAGCAGCCAACATGGTGCCAGGGCGCCTGTTTGTTGAAGAGGAAGAGTGTGAAAATGCTAAGTCCGCATCCGGCTCTTGGACCCTGACAGGGAAGTTGGCTCCTAGGTTCTGAAGCGTAGCAAGTCCGGATCTGAAGATCGCGGAAACGCGGGAGGCGCGGACGTTTCCATCATTTCAAAAAAATATTTAAAAAAATAATTGTACTGTACTGTACAGACGGACTAAACTACTTAAAGAATTTATAGGGATAGCATCCCTTGTCTAATTGACTACATCGTCGGTTACAACCGGACAGAAGTCTTGTAGTACGTCTCGCCGATCCGCCGATAATCTAAAACAGTCCGTCTGGAATCGCGACGCGAAGTGTCTGCGGAAGGGCCGCGTCTCATAATTAAAAGGTATAGCTTAAACAAAAGGTGTGGGGGGGGGGGAAGACTAGGGCGTCCAGACCGAAAGGTTCCGAAGTTCTCTGAGTGGGAATCACAAAAAACTCTAACTTCGATATCTCGAAGTTGGTAGCACTGGCCGATTTTAGCGCTACCTGTTGGGGTGTCTGAAAAAAAAAGGGATCGACTTGCCCGAGGCGTTTACTACAGCCTGGGGCTAATGGCGCAGTCGGTGCTGCTCTCTGGCGGCCTACAGGGGAAAAAAAGAGTAACGTTATAAATGTCGCCACCAGGTGTCGCGGGCGTTAGCTCCACTAGCTGGCGACAAGAGAAGTTACTATTTCTGCCGCTAGATGTCGTGTGTGGTCCATATTTGCACATATTTTTTCTGTGGAAAATCGTCCTTGAAGTAGGCCACTGCCTGGCGAGTTCACGTCAGGGTAATGATCCTGGGCTAAATTCTGAGAACCCAAAGGGGGCGGGGCTGGGAGGTGAGGGTGGACAAAAAACGCCACGAGGCTGGGAAAGAGCGTCCTAACATGACTTTCTATGAGTGAACCTAAGACGTATGCGTGACGGGAAGAGCTGTTGTAAGGTCGTCTCTGAGAAGTGGTAACAGCTCGTCCAGAGCTGTTGTGTGCAAATTTAGTCATGCAGGGAAATAATGACAGGCCGGGAATGTGACTGCAAGCGGGAGAAATGTCATCCAGGCTGCTAACATCGTCTTAGACTTGCAAAAGATCAGATTGGCCCCTGAGAAAAGGTGCCTCGGGCTACTGCCGCAAAGTTTTACTAAGTAGAGTACACCAGCCTAACAAAGTGTTAATCACCCTTTTGTTACCAAATTAGGAAATAAAATTTCCAAAAATTATTTAAAATTATAATAAAAAATTAAAAGAAACGTGCCGAAATAGATAATTTCCGGCACAATGTGTACAGCATGAATGAGATGACTATAGCTCACCTACTTTGCTAAGACAAATACAGCTGCCAAGTTGGGGTTCTCAGGTTACCACTTCATCTAACTACAGTTAGCGTTAAACTGATCGACTGCTTGACGTCACACAGCTCCCGAAGCCTCCGGGAAGTCGAGAGATTTTTGTGGGGATTATCACATTAATGGTGACCATGTTGTTTCAAAGGTATGGGCATTTGCTTCACACCAAGATGGTCTGGATCCGATTCTCAGGAGGTTCGAACCCCTTAATTTTTGTAAGTGGAAGAAGATGCCGTAAGCTAGTGAGTTTTGTTTTATCGAGACATTCCCGTTTCCCCCATCCATCCCCATCCATGACTATTCAGTGTGTATTTATACAGAACAATTATATAAACCACCGCGGCAATGCGGTTCTGATATGGACGCAACTCGCCTTCATCTTGTATGTGGATGATGTGATGTCCCGGGTCGTCGGGATAACGAGGACAGCTCCACTCAGCGAGCAGAGTCACGAGTTCAGTCGTGTGCCTAAAGATCTTTCCCCTCGGACTCGCTGACTGGGCTGCACACCGCAGCTCCGGGGCGCAGAAGGCAACGATACGGCCCACTGACTCCCAGGACGGCTTCTGCAACAGTCTTGTCCTAGTCTTAACACAGGCAACAGGGACCTTACCAACACATAGCTTAGGGCTGGAAAATGGCACTCGTCTGCCGCACCCGTGGTCTTGGCAACTCGTTACTTGCTGCTCAGTTTACTGTGCGATATCATGTCACTTGAAGAAGTAACGCCATGTAAACTGTTATGCGGCAGTCTTAAATCAGGTACAAGTATGCACAGTCCCACTCGCCTGCTGCAAACCACGCTGTCGCCACACACCAACCTTTATCAGCCCATTACTAGTTGCGCCAAAATATTTCCAAGTCCAAACGAGTATCACTTATCACTAGCCTCGTTGACTGGCAAATTCTTCCAAGTCCTTGTAGCAGCATACAGGACAAGTCCAATACTTTAGGGCGTGAAGGAGAACAGAGAGGGCTTACCAATGTTCAAGTCCAGTAGGTGGCGGCGAAGGCGGCGACATAGCGCGAGCTTCTCTGACGGCGCCCACGGGCAGCGGTGGTGTTTGCCCCCTTCGCCTCTCGGAGGAGGAGGGGGTATTGTACTGTAACATCGCCCATCGAGAAGGCGGTAGAAGTAACTGAGCTACGGGCGCAGGTTCCTGTTCCGAAGACAGCCGAATATGAACGAGCGGCTCCGACGCTAGAACCACTGCGCGCGAGACAAGCTGTCCGGGTGGCATCGTCCGGCTTACTATAAAATAGTACAGATGTTTGGTTAGTTTAAGTAAGCTAAATTATATTGGTAATTCCTAACCAATAGTTCAAGCAATATCTTAGAATTTTTAATGTAGCTAACCTAGCTGATCGTTTTCACAATATCACACTATTTGTAATATGTAACCTAACCTCATCATTTGGATCACAAAAATGTTTGTAAAACACTTACAGAAGTAAAAAAATGCTATTTGGAGTGTCTAGCTAATTACAGTCAGTGTGTTATTTTCAATTTACTACATTTCACTGTTGACAAAGAATGTGTGCGCAAAGGAATTTCATCAATATAGACAAAGAGGAGTGCTGAAGGTGATGTTGCCCAGACATGATGATGGAGAAACTGAAGATGTATAGGCCTACAACAGCCTAGTAAGTGTATATATTTATTTCAACACAAATACTATTAAAATTTTTCGAAACATTTTTACATTATGTTCATAAAAATTTATTTTAAACGAGATCAATGTTATACCGTAACCTGACAAAACACATATTTGTTGTTTTTTGTTATTATTATTTTAACACATAAACAGTACATTATTTTCGTTGTCTTATAGCGACAAAAAAAATTTCTGTTTTCAGTAGTATATAATAGGGTATCCGGGGACAGGGTTCAGGGGACCGCGGGTGACGCGAGAGAGGACGGACGTGAGAAGAGGAGCTCCGCGCACTAGTATAGCCTGTGTACTTGTACACAGGACAGAGGTGGTATAGAGAATATAGGCTAAGAGTGTAAGCACACAAAACGCCCGGGGCGTAGCTGCCCCTACAGCCTAGCCGCAAACCTCGATTAATTTCAGGTTTGTTGGTCAGTGGGTGCGAGTGTGTTGTAGGATGTCTACTGTACAGAGAAATAACAGTACAGAGATACAGATGGAGGGAATCAATGTGCCCTTGCCGAGCGAGGACGAGGCAGAGATGAGCAGCGATGACGGATTCATCACTGTCTCGAGCAAGAAGGTGAAAAGAGGGGAAAACCGCGACAGGCTGCGTCCCCCCCTCACCAACCCCGCCATCGCGCGCCAGCACGCTGAGCGTGCGCGCAAACAACCGCGGCGACAGGGTGGCGCCTCAGCCAGCCAGCCGGCTGCGAGTGCAAATACAGGCACGATCCCTGCGCCACAGAACCCTGCCCCTCAGGCACAGAAAGTACAGGTAAAACCCCTGTTTGTATTTGTAGACCAAGGCCACAGCTACCCGGTCATCAAAGCTGCACTGGACGCAGCTCTCCATATGACATGGACGTGCGTAAGTCGAGGCCACGATCAATTAATGATCTACACTGCCACGATAGAGGACTACCATCGTGCAGTACAGGCATTAGAGCAGGCAGGTGTGCAGCACTCTGTTCTACTGCAGCCAGACGAGATCCCTAATAAATTCGTCTTTTGTCGGGTGCACAGCAGCATCGACAAAGAATTTATCCAGGCAGAGTTCGTAAAAATGGGCCTGCCCGTACAGAACTTCTGGTTCCTATGCAACAGGCAAACCAGGCGCCCAATAAATAAACTTGTGGTTGAGCTCCCGAAGGCCGTAAACTCAGATAGGATTTACGCCATAAAAACATTCTGTAACCTCAGCATTCGTGTCGAGGACTACCGCCACCCGAAAGGTCCCATGCAGTGTGGCAACTGCCAGCGTTTTGGGCATCCCACGAAAGGCTGCAGAGCATCTCCTGTGTGCCGCTGGTGCAGCAAGGGCCATAAAACAGAGAATTGCCCCGAGGGAGGGGACAGGAACAAGGCAAAGTGCGCGAGCTGCAAGGGCCCGCACTGCGCCAACTACAGAGGGTGCCAGGCTTACAAGCGTGAAAACTGGCGCTATCTCCCGCAGGAGGAACGCAAGGAAAGGGAGCTGCAGTCAAAGCGTGCAATTCGCGAAAACAAGCGAGCTGCAGCTGCGGCGCAAACACACTTTCAGTCACAACAAGCTGGCTCGTCCAGCTACCAGCCCCAGCCCCCCAGACAGGTATGGCGCGGCCCCAGCTGCCCTGTTCCTCAACAGTGGCAGAGCCCCAACCAGTACTCGGTGCTGGACGACAGGTACGAGTTGGAATACCCTGTTGTGGCCAACTCTTGGAGGCCCAGAGGGCAGCCACAGCCCCAGAGAGCCCCGAAAAAACACAATTCGGGACATAAAAATGGAAAGGGGAAGAGGGCCCCGGAGGAACAGCCTGCTCCAAGGCAGGTACAGCCTGCCCCGCAGCACCCCGCCCCCCCTCCCCCCAACGCACCACGCACGAAGCCAATCCCAGTGGCGCCCCGGGTGAATCACGAGCACGAGGACACTGGAATGCAGATCGAGTCAGCGCCTGCAGTGTTGCCAACTGCTCCACTGCAGCCCAGCTCCACTCGTAAGCCAGGTCCCGACCCTAAGGCATTTCTAAAGGTCGTGGGCCAGTCCAAAACATTTATTGAGGACCCAAACCTGTCCCAGGCCCTTGAGCCAATGTGCCAACTCATGGCCATCTGGTGCGACGCGGCCATGTCCCTTGAGGAAAAGATACAAGCCACCATGGGCTTCGTGCAGACACTAGCGGCCAGCTTCAATGCCGCACACCCCTAATTTAGGTCCTGTCACGAACACTAATCCCGTAGACAGTAGTTTAGGTACCATCCTCTACTGGAATGCACGAGGAATTAGAAACAAAATAATCGAGTTTACAGATCATTTACTAAAATATAAGATTAAAATCGCGGCCATCAATGAGACTCACCTAATACCAACAGATAGATTAACGATATCAAACTATAATGTTTACAGGTGCGACCGTGACACCAGAAGCGGAGGGGTGGCCTTAGTGGTCCACAGAAGCATTAGGCACACAGAATTTTATTTACCTGCATTTAATGAATTAGAAAATGTTGCAATAAATATTAAAATCAACAACCAACACATAGTACTTATTTCCATGTATGCACGGCCGGGTAGGTCTCTCACTTTGAATGAGCTGGACATATTATATGGCTCAGCTCCTGCATTTTTAGCAGTTGGCGATATTAATGCCAAGCATAAGGATTGGAACTGTCGGAGCAACACAGCCAATGGCTTCCTGCTGCAACGGCATGAGTCTAATAAAAATTATCAAGTTTATGCTCCCTCAGAGCCCACACACGATAGCGGAGCACTAAGGCAAACCCCCGACATACTAGATATCGTTTTAAATAAGAGAGTCCAAACGGGATTCGAACTCAGAGTCGTCCATGAACTGTCGTCTGACCACTTCCCAGTACATTTAATATTCGATGACGCGGACACTGACACCAATCCGCCGAGAAAAATCAAAGACTATAAAAAAGCTGACTGGCGAGGCTTTCAGACGCATCTATTAGATAACGTGCCCGCAGCCGATGCTGCCAACCTAGAAACTAAAGAAAGTATTGAAACAGCAGTAACAGAACTCACAGTAAATATACAAACTGCAATAAACTCGTGCATCCCAGAAAAGGAGGTTAAGTTTAAGCAGGGAGAGCTGCCGGCATACATAAGGGACTTAATATCACAGAAAAGTAGACTAAGGCGCGAACATACTAGGCGTAGACAGCGTGACATTAAAGCGCGTATTAATGAATTACAAAGAATAATTTCCGATGAGATAACTCTGTGGAGGGACAGCCAATGGGAGGCGAAAGTCTCCCAGCTCCAGGTGCAAGATGGTAGCACCTGGAGTATGACAAAGCGGTTCCTCCACAAGACAGATAAAATTCCTCCATTACAAACCCATACTGGAGTCGCTTATACACCAATAGATAAAGCACAGGCATTCGCGGACACATTAGAAGAAGCATTTAAACCTAATATCGAGCCCTGCGAACCAATATTTAATGCAATGATATATAGGGAATTAAGAATAAAACTAAATCAGCCTTTAACTTCAGAGCCTTATCTAACTCAATCGCAGGAAGTTAAGCAGGCTATTAAACGTATGAAACCGCGTAAAGCTCCGGGAATAGATGGCATACAGGCAGTTGTCCTTAAGAAACTGCCTGATGAAATTTTAGAGTACTTAGCTGAATTAATAAATGCCATGTTTAAATTGCAATATTTCCCTTCACAATGGAAACAGGCCAACGTAATGGTATTTCATAAGCCTGGTAAAGATAAAACAATGCCACAAAACTATCGGCCAATTAGCTTACTAAGTATAATGTCAAAGGTAGCTGAGTACATAATTTTGCAACGACTCAATACTCATATTAAAGAACGCAACATATTGCCGAATGAACAATTCGGATTTCGCAGCGCGCATTCCACTACGCAACAACTAGTACGCATGACGGAAGAAATAGTAACAGCGTTTACATGGAACAGCTATAATGTAGCAACGTTTCTAGATGTAGAGAAAGCTTTTGATAGAGTCTTCCACGCAGGCTTAATCTATAAACTATACCAAGCCGATTTCCCCGACTGCTATATAAAATTATTAGCCTCGTATTTAGCCAATCGCTCGTTCAGAGTCACTACAGAGGGGGCACTGTCAGACGAGAAACGAATCAGAGCAGGCGTTCCGCAAGGTAGCATACTGGGGCCCGTTTTATTTAACATTTACATACACGACATGCCTAAACCTGAGCATCGCCTAGTACAGTTCGGCCTATACGCCGACGATACAGTATTGTTTAGTAGGTCACGCAACTTAAATCTTGCAACAGAAAGGCTTCAAACTGCGTTAAACTCACTAGAAAATTGGTGCACGAAATGGCGAATTAAAGTTAATCCTACAAAGTCCGAAGCCATTGTTTTTACGCGGAAACATCTCCCGCCACTAGAAAATAGGCCGCAATTAACGCTATTCAATGCAGAAATACCGCACAAAAACGTAGTAAAATATTTAGGCGTACATATGGATCGTAAATTACTATGGCGCGACCATATAGAAGCAAAAAGAAAGGCGGCATTCACGAGATTAATGACACTCTATCCAGTCATGAGTCGACGACGAGGTAGCTCAGTTAAAAACGGATTAACCATATATAACGCGCTAATTAAACCCATTATTACCTATGCGGCACCAGTGTGGGCAACAGCAGCAGAATCCCATCTGAAAAAGCTACAGAGAATACAGAACAAGAGCATTCGTATCGCGACTGAAGCACCTGTGTATTGTCCCGTCAGGGCCATGCATAGGGAGCTAAAACTCGAATTATTAAAGGACTACTATGTTAGGACTACTCAGAAATTCTATGATAAATGTAAATTAAGTGAAAATCCGTTTATTTCCTCCCTTGGCGACAAAGATCCGGATTTGCATCGGAAATATAAAATGCCGGTTTCAATCCTGGCTCACAGGCCCCCGTAGCTGCGCTGTGGTTGGCCGACTTGTCCGGCCAATGAAAATACTACTCGTGAATTAAAATGAAACTTCAAGTTAATTTATACTTAATTACAATAATAAATAGTTAGGCTACCAAACGTAGCGACAAAGAGTGTCGTACTGCATTAAACCTGCCCTCTGCCCTCGCATTCAGTGAAAGTAAACACCGATCGAGCTGGGGATGCCGATACGAGTGGCATGCTGCTTGCTGCCGGGCATGGTAGGCCTGTGGTGCGTCGCGACGATATAATTTAAAATTAGTGGTAGAAGTAGTGTCCTGTGATACGTGTTTGCCCGGATAGTTAGTGCAAATAAACACCGATCGAGCTGGGGTTGCCGATACGAGTGGCATGCTGCTTTCCGATGGGTACCACTGCTGCAGGGCATGACTACTTAAAATTTTGAATATTTAAAACAATACGAGTGCTCTGTTCCCATTCGCCTGTGACTTTATATGTTGGCAGTTCTACCACTATATTTAAGTGCGTAGATATTAAGATACTAAATAAAGTAATATAATATATTAGGCTAAGAGAGAAAAATTAAAAATAATAAAAACAAAAAAATAAAATAAAATACCAAAAATATAATAGTTTAATTCATATTAAGTTATTAGCTTTAAGATATCTTAAATAATGTAGCCTACGCTCCGCACTAGCAGAGCGTACACATAGTGAAATATGTTCCGTTTGTGTATGTTTAGTAAGTAAGGTGTTCTAATTTTCTTCTTTTAGTTTAGGTGCTACTGGAGGCGGAGTGGGTGGCCCGGTGTGGCCAGCCACCACCAGAGGCGCTCGCGTCCCTGGTCAGAAGATCCAGAACTGCAGAACAACAAACAATGCGGACATTTAAGTCCAAGCGCCCAAACCCCGCATGGTAGACTCTTTCTGCTCTGACCAACTCTTCTTCCTGAACCATCCTTCTTTCTCCCGTATTGAACCTGCCTGAAATTAATGCATGAAATTTGGCATCCCGCATGAAAGTGCCCAGGGTTTTCCCTGTGTCTATGCAGGTTTTACCTGGGCCCAACTTATCTAGTAGTTTAGTCTAGAGTTAAGAGCGAGGGGAGTTAGTCATGGCGCCAATCGCTGCCATGGCTGGCCAATCCCCTCCTAGCACACGATGCATGCGACCCTCTCCCTGCATGGCTAATCCCAGCATGACTAAGGCGTATAGGCTTCGGCCTGAGACGCACTTAGGTCCCTCCCTAACCCGGACCCCTCCCAAATACACTTAGTTTTAGTTAGGTTAGGAAAAAAAATAAAAAATCAGGGTTCAGGGTGTGGTTTGTGGCGGTTTCTGCTGCATTGAAACCTACATCTCTGATGTCGTCACGGCGGCCATCTTGGATGACCTTGACCTTGAACTTGACCTTTGACTTTCAAAATTAGCCAAAATTTGTCAAAATTTACCAAAATTCGCCCAAAATTCGCCAAAATTTCCAGTTTAATGGAAAACAATTCCGCCAAAAAATTTCAAAAAATTTGATAATTCAAAATTTTCTCTTTTTGGGGGAAAAATTCCCGTTTCGAGGGAAAATTTACAGTTTTTAGTCCTTAAAAATCCCAGCGGCTAGAAATGTCCATATTGAGGCTTAAGCATCCATTCTACAGCCTTCGATAAGTCTCTGACATCATCATGGAATATGTTTTCATCATGGAATATTATGTCACCGTTGCGATTTCCGTTATAGCCACCATATTTAAAATCTTTATTTATTATCGGATTTTAATTAAACATTTTAAAACTTATAAAAAATTTAATTATTAATTTTTTAATCAAAAATATTTAAAAAAAAAACACTTACGACATGGAGCTCGGAGTCCTCGGTGAGGACAAAAAATATATAAATGGCGACCGATCCTTCCTCCACAGAAGCCGCTGGCAGACTGACCCCCCCACCACTTATGTCTACAGGCGCGTAGTAACCGTGGGAGGGGGGGGGGGCGACCCAGACGACTGCCCGGCCATAACATTTCATGGCCGGGCAAAGTGATGGTTTTGCCCGGCCATTGCATCAGATGAACAAGAGGCATTGTCTTCATTGCAATGCTAAGTGGTTTTGTGGGATTTTCTTGTCTGTGCGTTACTTTATTCTTAAAATAAATTAAGACTGCTCGATAAGTGTACAGGCACAATAAATAAGGCAACTTTTCTTGTTTTCTTCTAAATATTCACGTTTCACATTGCTGATAGCGGAAAAATTAGGTTTTGTGGGATATAAGACCAGTAAATGTTTCCGCTCGTTGCAGTAGCTTACGCTTGTCTAACTGACCTTCAGACCCTTGCATTCACCCCGCCTCGTTTCTACCTAACGGTAACGACCTGACGTGCAGAGCGCTTTCCACATGTCATCATTCAACAGCTGTACGTCTTGCTTTTAAGTCCAAGAAACTTTGTGAGCCATACTACAGAACTATTTAAAATAAACTTATTTATCTGTAATATCGAGTGTGAGTAGTGCGGAATGGCAGTGATGAAAAACATTTAGGGTTTAAGGAGAAAATTTATATCAGTATTTTAATTTTTGCGGCGTACAATGACTCAAAAAAGCATCAAATTTTTCTTCAACAACCATTCTGCACAGTCTTGCAGTTCATCACAACCACCGCCTAAAAAGCAGTGCACATTAGGCTGTAATGCCTGTGAAGACAAAGATCCTAAAGAAGAGATGGATTCCTTTAACTCAGGTATTACTTTTGAGCAGTTTAGACTGAGACGAATTTTTACATGATCCCGAAACTCATATGTTATATGCCTATTTAACATTAAAGTTTAGTATGTCGGTACATTATTTTTTTCCGCTCGTCACTCGTGATTATTCCATCGAGTAATCAAAAAATTTCTTTGAATCTACAAATCATTGAACAAAAATTTATTAAGCAGATTTGCAGTTATTTTTAAGCATCTTCACTCGCCTGCTCTGTGCAAATTGCCTTTAAAATGAATTCTGCGAGGCGAAAACTGAAAAGTGAACACTGTTTTGTGATGCCGAGCCTTAAGTAAATTTGTTATAAAAAAAGTTAAAATTTCTACTATTAGTACATTCTATTTTTATGTACGAAAGATGCTTAAATAGCACCATTTTGCTCCTTAGAATACAATTTTTTTTTCTACCGGGGGAGAGCCCCAGGACACACCCTTTGTTAAATCCACCACTTATAATGATATTCTCCTTCCCCCCCCCCCCCCCAATTAAATATTTGCTTCCTACGCGCCTGTATGTCAAAGTATATATATCGTCACCTAGTATGACGTCATGTCCACCATCTTGAAAATCCGCAATTTAAATGCTATAAAATCGGGAAAAATTATAAAAATTAATAAAAAAATTATCAATTAAATTTTGAATAAAAATCTTTAAAAACTTTGTTGCACTTTTCGGAACGGCCGCCATTTTGGAAAACCATAATTTTTATAGTAGAAATTTGGAAAAAATTATAAACACATTTTAATAATAACATTTTAATAAAATAATAGTTAAAAAAACGTACTTACGCCTTGAAGTCCTTGGTTCGAACCTGGTAAGAGCAAAAATAAAAATAAAAATTCGATAGATCCTTCTTTGATGGAAGCCACCTGTCGACTGGCCTCCCACCACCAATACCAAGCAATACCAATACCAAATCATCAGCAGGTATGATGTCATGTCAGCCATATTGTTTTCATCTGCTGGAGGCCACATCTTGTTTTCAGCTACTAGAGTGTGCTAGCGCCATTTTAGTGTAATTCTTACCCACTAGAGTACAGTAATCATTTATTATTACCGAGGCACCCACCATCTTGAAATTTGGGCGCCATCTTGGAAATTCGTAATTTTAATGCTAGAGATTCGGGAAAAATTACAAAATTCATAAAATAAATTTGTAAACAATATACTGATTGATTCGATCTATTCCTGGCCTTGGTTCGATCCCTGAACGATGCAAAAAAATTTATTTAAAAATTAACTTCAATAAATCATGTTCAAAATCCTAAAAGAGGCTTAAAATCATCTACTGCAATCATCCTATAAGCCATTACGGCCGCCATTTTGGATATTTGTATTCATTGTCTTATAAATTCGGGAAAAATTTGAAAATTCACCGAAAAAATAACTCATTAATTTACATATTCAATCGATGGATACCTGTCGTCGGTTTGCTTCTTGACCAGTAACAAGTATAACTAAATATTAAGTAAATGTTATATTTTGGTTTCCATTACCTTTCGCGGAGTTTATTAATCATGCCTAACCTGAAAGTAAATTTTTTCAATACTTAGAATAACCTCTAAACTGTTCATGTACAAAGCCATCCACACATATATACCAAGTGTCTTCGGACCGCGAGACCGGGTCATGAACTATGTCAGACGAACCTCATGACCTTCTTCGATGCCAGCTAATTATTCAATTAAACCCACGTAACATGTTTTACGCTTACAAGAAAACCAAGAATCCCTGAAAAATGATTTATCAAGAAAAAGAGGTTTTGGACTAGTAAAAATCCAGAGATACTCCAGCATTGAATACATGCATTTAACGAAATGTCACTCATTCAACAAAAGATCGCACTGAACATACAGTACACACAGTACACACGGGACACACAGGAAACGGAATGAACACACAGTACACACAGGAAATGGAATGATCAAACAGTACACACAGTACACACAGTACACACCAGAAACAGAATGACCACACAGTACACACAGTAGACAAGGAAATAACACACACACAGTAGCGGAAACACATGCTTATTTGGAAAACAGAATACGATAAATAAAACATTAAATTTTAGTAATTTGAATTATTTATTTTATTTCTCAACAATATACAAATGCAGGTGAAACAAGTCATTATTGTATGTAGCCAGCCTCTTTCAGTTCTTTGAGTATGAAGGATATTTCTTTGATGCACGAATAGTTTCCTGCACAAAGAGAGGCATGTAGAAGTCTTAGCTGGTCAACCAATATGTTTGGATCTTCCCATGATGTGTAATCAATCTCTTCTGCTACGTTCATCTTCCTTGCACGTTGTTCTGCACCTCCCTTTGTTACACTAATAATTCTATCTCTCTCTTTCTTTAATTTATTGTTGAAGTAGGGAGAGAAGGCAGTACAGGGTGGAGGAAAAAAGTGTAGGTACTGTGTTGTTGATACCTTCGTAAACTTAATAATATAACATTGCATAAAAACCTTAGAAACAATGCTCTAACAAATAAACAATAGTAGACGGTAGCAACTGACGAATCCAATCTGTAGTTTACTATGGAAATATATAATATTTTAATTATGGAGTAAGAAATTTGTATATTATGTGGATAGGAAATTGATTATTTAAAGAGTGGTGAAACATCTGAGGTTTAATAGTTTGAACCATAGATAGTAAACATAACACAGCAACACTTTCAATAACAAACATACACTGACATACATAACCTGAACCTGACTCTTGATACATATGAAAATTAACAATATTATTCAACGATATAATTAGGAATCTTTTGTAAGTTTGAAAATATTATAAGAAATATATATATTCATCCTTTCCAAGTGTGTATAAGAATTTAAGGTTGGTGGAGTTATAACAATTTTAATACTCAACAATAAAATATGAATTTACTTAAAAATTCTTAATTTATATTGTGACAAATCTTTCCTGGAGATTATTTGCAGTTCAAATGTCTTAGGATGTATGTTGGCACAGATCACACCCAAAAGTTCAAAAGTGATTTAATTAAGTCCAGTAGTTGTTTCAAAATTTATATCGTTCATAAATCAAATGATTTCAAAGTGAGTTAAAAATTAGAGAGTTTAATATCAAATTAAATTCTATTTTAAATAGAATTACACGGCTTTAGTTCAGCGGGAGTACGATTATCTTAAAAGTAGGACTTCTGGGTGTCTAAGTAGAATTACTTCTCTTTATATTATGTTATATACACCATCTAATTGAAGTTCAGTTTTATCAACTTTTGCAACAATATAGTTTGTTTGGCTAGAAATCTCACGTATTTATAAGCATGTAAGCAAATTTATACTGGCCGCTTAAGCCTTGAACAATGGCGACACTGCTTAATTATGGCGTCCCTAGCTAAGCAATTCTTAAATTGGCTTATACTTGGCATAACTGCTTTAAATCCAAGTAAATATTACTTACAGTTCGTTAAGATATTTAGTTGTAACAATTTCATTAATGTACACAACCGACGATACCCTAAACTCATATTTTTAATAATTTTAATTGTTCAGGCGTCAGGCCTTAGCCTACACGTAGTAACGCCAAAAATCACACTTTTTTAAGTTACTTCCTGTTCCTGTGTGGCTGAGATACGTGTATACCCAATATATATGGTTCATAACATCCTTTCATGGCCTTTGGTTACAACAATACGGTAAGGAACTAGAATAAAATTAATTGAATTTACAAATTAAACAGATGGTCAGAATAAAAAAATAAACGGTAAAAAAAAATTAACGAAAATTACAACAATGCAGATGAAAGAAAAAAAAATATTAATATTATTAAAGTTCCACAGATGAAAAGTTTATGGTTGTAATAAGGCGAAATATTTACTAAACATTCATAGCAGATATCTTAATAAACACGAAGATGTCTGTGCTATCACCATGTAATAGTACAGATGCTGTCCCATGGGATAATCATAAAACGAAGCGAGCACAAAGCATAAGATCGCCGGTTTATTATTAACCCATCTGTCTCTCTCACACACAGCAGGTGCGACCGTTACTCGAAGCGACGGTTGAGAATTGGCAAGGAGGTGGGGGTTGGGTGGCGCGCTAATCAGCGATCAACCGGCGGCCGAGGCGTGGCGTGACTGTTCAGTCTCGTGTCAGCCGTCTCGCAGTAGACACCTCGCTGCTTCGCGCTCCGTAAATGGCGCGAAAACTCCGTCGTCTCGTAGTCGTGCTGTTGATAGGGTGTTGGGATGGTGAAGAACATCAAGCAGGAACATAGCACTGGTAGGTTTACTTACAGTTGAGTGTAGTGCTCGGCTAGGTAGTGTCAGGTGCACCAATACTAACACTCAGTGGTTCTCCCGGATTCACCACAGCGTCGTGGTGTGCTGCCACACACCTGGGCAGGCGATAACGATACCTCCACGCCACCGCAGGGGGGTGTCGGCTACTGATCACGGCAACAGGATGTACCGTGTCGGGTGACCTGCGCTCGTGAGAACTAGTGGCTGACAGTGGCGGGTCCTGACGATGTCCGCTACAGTGCCGGGCTCGGCTCTCCAGGTGGCCCGTGGGCTGTCCCAGCCCTTGACCAGGGATGGTATCAACGGGGAATAGACGGAGGTCTCATGCTGACGCCGCTGTGTCAGCATACGTGGCGTCAACCTAATGTCTAGTAGGAGCAAGGCCAGCTCCGTCATCGCACCGCTAAGTATATTTCCGTGTTCTACACTCGTGGTTATTTCCGCACTATGCACACGACAGGTGTGTATCTAGTATATCGCGTTTCCATAACTCACTTTAACAGTAAACATAACAATGTTCTGTGCTGACTGGTTGCTGCTTGAAGTCGCTCTCACAGTAGGATTGGTGTAAATAACCAGGAAAGATTTAATCACTTTTACGAAAATTAATTACTTAATCAAAAAAAATTATATTCGTTACGAGAAATAGGAAATTGTTTAAAGAAAATAAATTCTAGTTGTCATTATTGACGTATTAATAATATACTATACATTGCAACAATAAGATAAAATCTTATTAATTATTCAACATCAAAGTAATGCTATAATTGTGGATTATCATAGGAACACAATATTTACACAATTGTACTGCTAGTTTACTTATTGGTTGACTAGTCTGTCAGTGGTATAACCTTATATTAGTTTTCTGGTTTTGTTTACAACTCGTAATTACCATATCAATAATTATCAGTGTTGATTTACACCTTTTTTTTTTTTTTTTTTAATTATCCTCATTAGATATCATGATAATGTAGCATACAATTGCTATTCAGCCTATTTTACTGCTACATAACAGTATTATGATTGGAATTTTATTCCACAAAAAAAAATATTATTCATATTTACAATGGTTTCAACACAGCATTTAACCTGTGATTTACTGAGTAAATTAGTTGACTACTAATGCAATTATCAGTATTATTACAATTTCTTACAACATATTAAGAGATTATTAAATAACATAACACAAGAAAAATATTTACACACAAGATTAACCAGTTGAAAAATTATATACATAATTAAAGTTATACATAATTGAATATCATCATTTCTTATGATGCAACAGTCATTATTATTTTACAGTTTGTTACACATATTTCATAACCTTATCAGTTCTTATGATATCTTGACAGATATTATTATTATCCAAGCCTAAAATTATTACATAGTGTTCTACAGATGAATAATAATTCAGATGCAGTCTTGGACAATTTCAGTGTTTTTTCTTGAGTATGGTGAGGTTTTCAGCTGGTGGTTTACAGTCTCTCACTATCTTACTCTGGACACAGCTGCACAGTAGATTACTTGCAGAATGCTGTTGTCTTGTTAGGTAGGCTGTCAGCTACTGGCTGATGCGGAGTCTCATATCATTTCAAGAATGTTCATGATCTTCCAGTCAGGTGTTACACCTATTTACCCTGACATATAAAAATTTCTTGCACTTTTATACATTTGTCACAATTCTGTTACAGTGACTTCCTTCAACAACTGGGCAGCATAAGAGCGGACTTTCTCTCGCAACACCAGTGTTCCTTGCTACTGTGGATAACAACTCAGAAGACAATCACATCATCATGTACTGCTGAACAACAGTGACGTCACTCGCGTGACAGTGTGATCCTCAAGATGACAGTGCTTCGAATTATGTGTTACACATCAAAATAATATTCGGAGTTCATAAAATTAATTTGTGCCCATAATTTATAAAATCAAATTCCAAAATAAATTAGTTCCAGTGCAGTTTTTTTTCTCTTCATTCTGATAGAGCAAAATAAATCACACAAATTTCTTCATATCAAGCTTCCATAATTTTTTTTTTTTTAAATTGCAAAATATTATTAAATATTTTTTTTTTTTTTTTAAATAAGATAGCTTTGTGGGTGATCCAACAACAAGCTAAGGCTCAGAGTGCTACGAGAAGGAGTATCATATCTGCAGGTAACTAGCAGTTAGAGTGTGCATGGCTTAGTAGTTGCAAGTGTTCTTGTGCTTGTAGTACGCAATGTGCATGTACTGCTTAGGAGTCACACAGCTGGTCGGCGAAAAAAAAATTAACACATAGTAGTCACTCTTGTTAGGTTGGTTAGCTCACACTATAGTGGATCAGTAGGTTTTTTTTTCTTCAGAGTAAACAACATGATTACACTGTTAGTAGACATCTAGTCCTGCTCACATGTGTCACCGAAGCTTCATACCCATTTAGGTTATGCCATAGCCATACATTACGGTACCATAATAACCCTAGGTTAGTGCTGTACAACAAATCCCAGTGCGGCAGAGCCTTAGTCTTAGACCGTCACGAGACAACACACTGGTTTTAAGCTCATCAGGCAACCAGACTAGTGCATTTCCTTACACTAACAAATACAGCATACCGTACAACCTTGGCTAGCACAGGTCCTGACTTGGACACAAAACATTTAGCTTCACACACTTACAGTGCTTGATGTGCAATTCCTTGATTACATAGGACTGCGCAGTGTAGGTAACATGTGCACTTATATTGTTACTTAATTCCCCAAGAAAAAAAAACCATTAAACACTATTGTAGTAGCTGACACAAGCAAATAACACTTGTTACTGTGGGACCATAGGCTTGTGGTAGGCCCTTAGCTGGGTTAGGTTATACCTGCCTATGCTGTGGTTGGTGGCAGGGTCTGCCAACTCATAGCAGTTGTTATGTATCCTGTCTGTGACCACATAGGGTCCCTTGAACAGCAAGAACAACTTCTTGGTGACTTTGTCCCATTTCTTGCTCACACTTGCACTCCTGCATAATACGAGCTCTCCTATGTTAAATTGCTTGACTTTCGAAGCCTTCTTCCTTCTTTGCCTTGCTTGTGCCTCAGACTGTAGGCGACTGTTGATCAGATGTTCTACCTCACTGCCTGTGGGTAGTTCTTCGTAATCGGTTTCTTTGTCAAATTTGGGCATATAGAGCGGGTCGATCGCCACCGATTTATCCAGATACAGAGCTTCATAAGGGGTGACATGTAGGCTCTGGATAGCGGGTATGAGTTCGGGGCGATGCAAACCTGACCCGTTCTAGTTTAATGCTCTATCCTGGTTGTTCTGGCTGCACTGCTGGGCAGCTGAACCTGCTGGGTTAGGCCCTGTCCAATTACTTGGACCATTAGCAGCCCTGTTTACTGCTGCCTGAAACTCTGCAGCAACAGGATTCACTGGTGCGTTACGTTGAAAATAGCCTTGTTGTGGCTGGAACTGTTCTTGTGATGAGAATGAGGGTGGTGGATATGCAAAATGAGTTTGTATGCCGCCAGACGAGCTGTGATGACTCGGTGGTCTGCCGCTTCTGTCTGGGCTGGCGGGGTTCTTGAGATGTGGCTGGCGGAAGTCATGTTTACCCCTAGTATAGTCAGCGTAAAATTGGCGTTGACTCTGGTGACGGTAGTCAGCCTCACCATCTGAATCTGCATAACGATGGGGGTACGTGACCTTCCTGGGGGGCCGTTCAACAGATGTTTTACCCAAGCGCTGGCCGTGGTGGCCATCCTCACCATCACTACAGGCATGTTTGTTCGACCACCAGATAGTCTTGTTGTAGGGCTTGTTATGCCTATTCTTATGGGTATACTTGCCCTTTTGTTTCTTAGCGAGATGCCCTTGGTTGTGGTCCTCATCACTCTTGACTGTACTCTCCCACGTCAAGGTGTGCACGTTTGCCTGCTGGTCCTGTTTGGTCCTGTTCTGCCAGTAATTGTGCACTGGCACATTCTTACTGGGTGGTTGGTGAGGTGTTCTTTCAGATTCCTCTCTAGCACCTTGACCTCGCTGTAATCTCTGTAGTTTGTCTACAGCCAGAACATGGTCCCTAAACTCAGTAACATCTTTGTAGGTATGTCCCGACATTTGTATTTGGTAGGCGATAGGGAGTTGTGTCAGCATGGTTGCGATGAATTCATCGTCTGACATGGTAATGTCTAAATATCTGGTGCGCTCATACATTGATGAAAGGTGCGCCTCCAGACTGCTCCCTTTCCTACTGTCGAATCTGTCGGAGTGTAGCTGGGCCCTCAAATTCCCTTGTACCTTTAGATTCCAAAACTGGGATCTAAATTTTTCTTTGAATTGTTCGTAGGATTTGATGTGCAGGCTTTGCAACTCCCACCAGAAAAAGGCAGTACTTTTAAGGGCTACGTTCAAACACTTCAATTTATCATTGTCACTTAGTACAAAGGTTCGGGCATATTCCTCAAATTTGTTGAGGAACCTAACTGGATTTTCTAAGGATTTGCCAGAGAACGTAGGCATAGCCTCAGCCCAATGTTTGGCTGGGTGATGTATCAGAGCCACCTGATCAAGATGTGAAGTACTGCAAGATGGGGTCTGATGAGGTGGTGTGGCGTTTGAGGTAACCACTGGGGCTGGTGGTGAAGGGTAACTGGCAGTCACGGTAGGCTGTAGGTTGGGTAGCTCTGTCCTGGAGGAGTTGGCAGTTGTCATCCGATTATGTAATTCCTCCCCTCTCAGTTGCCTCTGTTCTTGTAGTGAGCTGGTGCATGCTTGAGCAGCTTGTTCAGCGGCTGATCTTGCCCCTGACTCTACTGTTTCCATTCGTGACTGCAGAGTGACTGCTGTCTCCTCTATATGTGCGAGTCTCTGCTGGAGTAGCTGTGACTGGTCTCGCCCCTCTATTCTTACCAGTTCCATTGATCGAATCATGGAGGTAGTGTGTGACTCCAAGTTCTCAACTCTTTCTTGTTGTGTCAGTACCTGGTTGGCCAGCTGTCCCACCGACTGACATTGTTCCTGTAATCTGGCATCCAAACGTCCCTCCAGGTCACTGAGGCCTGTTTGCAGCTGATGATCTAAAACCTCTATTCTGGTGTTGAGTTCACTCTTCAACTCGCAAAGGTTTGCGTCCAGCTGACCTCTGACTCCGTCAATCTTCTCAGTAAGCTGCGTCACGTTCTGTGCGTTGTTATCCAAACGGTTGGTGATAGCTGCCATGTTCTGTGCGTTGTCCAGAGCGTTGGCGTCCAAACGGGTGGTGATAGCTGCCACGTTGTCGTCCAACCGGTTTGTTATAGTTGCCACGTTCTGTAATAACAACATAATGCTAGACCACTCAGTTGACGGCAGGTTCTCGGTCGGTGTGGTGGTGTGAGTCATGTTCGCTGCTTGCTCATCTTCAGCTGCAGCTGTAGGTGTGGCTGTAGCTGTCCCACTCTCTCTGTGACATTCATTTCTTTCTGGTGTGCTGGGTTCAGGCTGTACCTACATTACCAGTTGATATACAGGCTCATATCCTTCCTGTATACTGTCGTGTTCTGAGAGATCTTCCAGGTTGTTGCTGAGCTCTGACCGACTCCTCAATTCATAGGTCTTATTAACAGACATCTTGTGTTTTCACCTTGGAGAGGTAGTCTACTTAGGGATTCTCTTCGAGCCCCACACGTTGCGGCGCCACTTCCTCTGTTCTGCACCTCCCTTTGTTACACTAATAATTCTATCTCTCTCTTTCTTTAATTTATTGTTGAAGTAGGGAAAGAAGGCAGTACAGGGTGGAGGAAAAAAGTGTAGGTACTGTGTTGTTGATACCTTCGTAAACTTAATAATATAACATTGCATAAAAACCTTAGAAACAATGCTCTAACAAATAAACAATAGTAGACGGTAGCAACTGACGAATCCAATCTGTAGTTTACTATGGAAATATATAATATTTTAATTATGGAGTAAGAAATTTGTATATTATGTGGATAGGAAATTGATTATTTAAAGAGTGGTGAAACATCTGAGGTTTAATAGTTTGAACCATAGATAGTAAACATAACACAGCAACACTTTCAATAACAAACATACACTGACATACATAACCTGAACCTGACTCTTGATACATATGAAAATTAACAATATTATTCAACGATATAATTAGGAATCTTTTGTAAGTTTGAAAATATTATAAGAAATATATATATTCATCCTTTCCAAGTGTGTATAAGAATTTAAGGTTGGTGGAGTTATAACAATTTTAATACTCAACAATAAAATATGAATTTACTTAAAAATTCTTAATTTATATTGTGACAAATCTTTCCTGGAGATTATTTGCAGTTCAAATGTCTTAGGATGTATGTTGGCACAGATCACACCCAAAAGTTCAAAAGTGATTTAATTAAGTCCAGTAGTTGTTTCAAAATTTATATCGTTCATAAATCAAATGATTTCAAAGTGAGTTAAAAATTAGAGAGTTTAATATCAAATTAAATTCTATTTTAAATAGAATTACACGGCTTTAGTTCAGCGGGAGTACGATTATCTTAAAAGTAGGACTTCTGGGTGTCTAAGTAGAATTACTTCTCTTTATATTATGTTATATACACCATCTAATTGAAGTTCAGTTTTATCAACTTTTGCAACAATATAGTTTGTTTGGCTAGAAATCTCACGTATTTATAAGCATGTAAGCAAATTTATACTGGCCGCTTAAGCCTTGAACAATGGCGACACTGCTTAATTATGGCGTCCCTAGCTAAGCAATTCTTAAATTGGCTTATACTTGGCATAACTGCTTTAAATCCAAGTAAATATTACTTACAGTTCGTTAAGATATTTAGTTGTAACAATTTCATTAATGTACACAACCGACGATACCCTAAACTCATATTTTTAATAATTTTAATTGTTCAGGCGTCAGGCCTTAGCCTACACGTAGTAACGCCAAAAATCACACTTTTTTAAGTTACTTCCTGTTCCTGTGTGGCTGAGATACGTGTATACCCAATATATATGGTTCATAACATCCTTTCATGGCCTTTGGTTACAACAATACGGTAAGGAACTAGAATAAAATTAATTGAATTTACAAATTAAACAGATGGTCAGAATAAAAAAATAAACGGTAAAAAAAAATTAACGAAAATTACAACAATGCAGATGAAAGAAAAAAAAATATTAATATTATTAAAGTTCCACAGATGAAAAGTTTATGGTTGTAATAAGGCGAAATATTTACTAAACATTCATAGCAGATATCTTAATAAACACGAAGATGTCTGTGCTATCACCATGTAATAGTACAACGTTTATAATGAATATTATGATCTCTGGTGTCTACCGTTTTAACACCAACACAAGGTCACTTTCATCATAGAGCCAGTGATCATCACAAGCTTGATCAGGATAATTAATTTTATTTCGTCGTATCCATCGTTTTGGTCTCAAGACACCATCACAGTCTTCGATCTTGTCAGCTTTAGGTGCTTCAGCACAGTCTTCGATCACATCGTCAGCTACAGAGTCACTATCGACATCTCCGTAGAAGGCATCGTCTTCACCCGAATTACTGTAAGAACTCGAAATCGTTTATGTTGGAGCTTCTTTATTCTCTAAAATCTTCCTTTTTAGGAGTCCATCATTATTCCAAAGTATGGAGGATCTACTGAATATGGGCTTGAATGTATTCTCACTTTTCACGGTGTTGATACTTCCATTAGTTTCAGTCTTCCCGAAGCCATCAGCATCCTTCAATTTATGTTCTTCGTCACGATCGGGTGAGCTAATACCATCACGCTCAGGACAAGGAAAATTATTGTTGTAATGCAGATCACTCTTCTTTAGTCTAGTGGATCCATCGATGTCCTCTATGCCGTAAGTGGGCTTGGCTTTACATGTTCTACCATGTCTTTTTAAGCTGTCAATTCGTGTTAACAACCTGCTACACCGATTACAGCTTAACTTTTTGCGTAGTGGGTTTTTAATACAATCATTCTTCTCATGACGTCTAGCATTCCTTCTCATGACAAAATCCTTGCTACAGTATCTACAGCGGCTTCCTTCCGATTCAGCTGCAGATAACAAGCCATGATCAATGATAGCTTCTGTGAATAATGTTAGATGCAGACTAACAGTTTTCAAATTGGAACCATTACTTAAATATAATTTTTTAAATATTTCATCAGCGAGAGTTATCTTATGCAAATCAACTTGTAAGTAGTTCTGCTTGTCAACGACAGAAGATGCTACATTTTGCTTGTAGGTAAATAATATTTATTTTATGTGGGATGCCTGTTTCAGAACACTTTTTCGCGTATCGAGGTTCGCCACCCTGACTGGTACAACCTCGCCGAACCTTGCAATGCTTCAAGCGACCAGGAGCTACTTCAATCCTAATGTCATATCTTGCTCAATCAGGTAACTCATGTTGTTCCTAGGGCCTCCCATAGTCCTAGCTGCTATTATTTACTTATGGTTTGCTGAAATTGGAACAGATTCGCTAACTACCACTTGCATTACAGGAACTTCTAATTGGTCGGGGGTAAACAAGACCACCTCTTCCATCTTTAATATGCAGTACCTATCCTTCCATCTCAATAACGAATCCGTATCAGATCATGATTTACACTCCTAGAATTACCTCATTGGTAATATCAGCAACAAGAAATGTCTGGGTGAATGTCCAAGTTCCAGTCCTTCCGTACCCCAAAATACAGCTGTCCATGCACAGGTGAAGTTTCTCTGGTAGATGTTTAGTCTGTATGGGATATGTGTTTTCTTCAGCTTTTCGCTACTTACAATGTCTGTGCGAACTATAGATGCCGATGCCTCTGTTTCAACAGTAAATAAACACTGTCTGCCAATTACCGATACATTTAGCAACAAACTGGCATGGCCTCTACGAAGTAAGGATACAGCAAAAATCCTAAGGGCTACCAGTTCCTGTAGAGCTGGCAAGTACCCCCCTCACACCAGCTACTAATCGTTTCCCTGTTTTTTCCTGCATGTCGGGAAGTGCTGCTGGATGTGTCCTGGTTCATTGCAGACGAAGCACTGCAGGCAACCCCCAGCTCTTCTGATCTGGTTACCTAGACTGTCATATAGGATCTTCTTCAATGCCCTGAGAATGTCTACTCCATTAGTGGTGTTTCTGGTATTTAATCCATTGTAGGTCTCCAGTGCAGCTCTCCTTGTCTTGATTCTTGTGTTCCTTGAGGCACTACTCACTGCCTCGATTTCCAGAGTATGGACAAAGGCCTCGCAGCTCTACTTGTGCTGGGCAAAACAAAGAGTTTGCCGAACCTCTGTATCTCTGAGTCCGTCTATAAACGCACTGGTGACTAGCTGCTGGTGGAACTCTGTTGGTGCTTTTAGGTAGGCGAGGTGCAAAAGTCGTTCAATGTCGGCTTCGAATTCTTGGAGTGTTTCTGAAGATCGCTGTTGATGTTTCTTCAAGGCTGTTCTAAATACCTCGCTCATGTGTCGGTCGTCATACATAAGCTCAAGGGCCTCTACTAATACTCCATAGTCTTTCTGGTCTGGAACTGGTATGTCTGCAGCAGCTCTAGTGGAGATCCTCGCAGGGCCAATACGAGTATACGAGTGCCGTAGCCTTTTGTTCCTCGCTCCAACCATCTACTTCTTCAGCTGCTTCGAACTGTCTTCTGTACACTTCCACGAATACTGATCATCTAAGGTGGGTGGCTTGAATTTAGTGTGGCCGCTGAAAATGCCCCCCACCTTAATATTTTCGGAGTCACTCTTCTGGTTTGCAGCAGCTGTAGCTTCCTCGGTCACAGCCTCTAAACGCCATTCGTTTGCCTGTTCAAGTTGAATTAACTGCTGTTCCTGTCGGGCAAGTTGCTGTTCTTGTTGTAAGAGTTGCTGTTATTGATGTTCAAGATGCTGCTTCAAACTCTGCACTTTGCCTTCCAACTGGGTGCTGGTTACATCGAGCTCCTTCTTCATTTCTTCTTGGTTCTTATTGATGTCCTCTATCTCGGTCTTCATAGCATTTTTCACCTCTTCTTTGCATTTCTTGTTTTTATTCTTTATTTCTTCTTGGTTTTTTATCAATCTATTCTTAGTCTCTTACTGGCCATTCTTCAATTCGTTCTTCATTTTCTATTGGCCCTTTTTCATTTCCTCCTGGCCCCTCTTCAATTCACTCATACCATGTGAACCAACCTTTTGGGTAGGCCAGTGTGAGTCTTCCCCACCTATTAGATATGCTGAGCAAATACTGAACCCAAATCTAGAACATTTACTAAGATAATGCCGAAATAATCTAACAAATGAATAAATAGAAGAAGTCACAGCTTTTATAGTAAGCAACCAGGCTATAACATTTTTAGAAGATACTGACCTCGGGAGAACAAGCCTAGTCTACCATCGCATCAACACAGGTGATGCAGAGCCCATTCAACAAGCACAACAGCGGCTGCCTCTAGCAAAACAGGAGGATGCAAAGAAGTTGATCTCGGGTATGAATAGAGGGTGGTGTAATAGAACCATCAGCGAACCCTTGGGTTTCCCCTATCGTTTTAGTGGCGAAGAATGATGGCCAACTGAGGTTCTGTGTGGACATCACCAAACAGGACAGCTACCCCCTTCCACATATCGATGACACACTTGATACACTCTCTGACACCAGATGGTTCTGTACATTGGACCTGAAGAGTGGTTGCTGGCAAGTGGAGATGCACACTGAGGATAAGGAGAAGACTGTTTTCACGACAGGTAGTGGACCGTGTTACCATTCGAGTTATGTAATGTTTGCTTCAGCCTCCACAAGATCTGAGGTCACCAGGCATGATCGAACGTGCCTGCAATTTCCAAAGTTACACCAATTGCATAGTTCTCTTCTATTGCTTTCAGTACATTCTTCATAATTATTAAAGCCTTCTCAGAGCTGCAACCTCTTTTGAACCCATATTGTCTTGGGTGCAATCCATGACAATTTTACAAATGTGTAGATATGTACTTGCTCAGTAATATTTCATAATCCTTTTCTAAAATAGGGAGCATTGTTAAGGACGATATGACATTATCAACCTAATATCTTTACAATGTCCTTTGTAAATTAAATTCAATATCCCAGTTTTCCATAGGTAGTGAAGGGAAAATGCCTTTATCGAGACAGAGATTGAACATCACAGTCACAACTGTTGCCTTCTACTGCACTAGCTGAAGCGACGAGGTAAGAGATCTGACCTAACTCATAGTTAAATCGTAGCACGCCGCCTCTCCGACATCTGATGTCCGGAACAGCAAAGTCAGGCAAGCGACGACAAGTCCATCACCATGCATTTATAAACGTTACAAGTATCAGCACAGAGTAAGCTTGTTTAACCTGCTTATCAACACAGACACTATATACACTCTGAACAATTTGTGCATACCAAAATGAATGCGTAAGAAGTACATAATTGATAAACCTGTTTGTTTCTGGAGTGAAATCAGTTACTCTTCTTTTATCTTATATTTTTATGACGATAAAAAGCAACTAGCGAAGTCAGTTTAGTTAACAAGCCACCGTAAACAGACAAAGAATTTACGATCTCATTTGGCAGTGGTGCCAACTGCTACATGTTGAAATTTCAGCAAGCTTTTGTTAAATTTAATTTGTTTTTGAACATTACATATTAATCCCTGTTATAAAAGTGCTGAATAATGTAATGGAAGCGGCAATCTGGACTATTACATAGGTACAGATGCTTACTAAAATTTACTTTTAATATTTTATTTCAACTGAATAGAGAAAAGGAAAACATTTCTCCACTACAGACTTGTAATACCTACCCTCTTTTGAACTGTATATGAATGCATTTTCTATTAGTGTCGTGTTTTACAAAATTTTATCTGTGTATTTTAAAGGCTATTTGTTTATTATTACTATCAAAATTGCAATAATTTGTATGTTAGAGATAATATTCTGCTAGATGTGATATATAAAACCTTTTAAGCCTCCAGTTAAGTTAAGCAACTGAATTGGTTGTCAGTTTGTTTGGCGCACTATTCAAATGGTAGGTATGTTAACTGATATTATTGGCTGGAATTGTTTTAAATTTAAGTTGTGGTAAACCAGAAGGTAGAGATATTTTTAAAAAAAGGCCTAATTTATCATTATGGAGGAATGATTGATATAATTTGGCTTGACCCATTTTATGGCCTAACGGATATTCTAAGAATATATACGAGTTAAATACTGCTTAAGTTTAAAGCCAACAGAGCCTAGAAGTATTTTTGACATTTAGTCTGTTCGATAGCAGTGTTTCGCCGAAGATTTTTGATTATATAAAAATCAATAGTTGATTTTGTAATTGGTCGTAGCCATTTTGGTATCTTCTGGGGGATTTTAAATGTTCACCAATTGAAAATATGCGTACTGCTGCACAGGCACAACAAGACATATGCTTGGCAACCAGAACTACCGAGGTGAAAAGTAAACCAGCATCTATCCAGGTGGGACACCAAGTGTACATATTAAGATGCATTCCCAGTCATCAGGGGACCATAATTTCGGTGCTGGTTTAGCACTAAAATGGAGCTGTCCATGGATTGTTGTTAAGAAGACGGGTTCTACAGCATATAATGTCCGGATGAGCCAGGGTAAATTGACTAAGGTCCATTGTGATCATTTGAGGATGACAAAGGAGGAGGAACAGGAGCAGAATGAGAGCATGTTGGAAGGTGATTATCACCATTAAGCAGGAGGCGAACCAGTCTCAGGGCCTATGGTCATGTCCATGCTTATGTGAAAGAGTGGTGGCCACTACACTAGGGACACAAGAGATGCAGTATGGTATACATTATGACACATCGACCTCTTCCTCCGAAATCAAACTAGTTCCGTCTCTGATCCTAAATGGCCACTTGATTGCTCGTTAACAGATTCCTCTTTCCTAGTTAGAGTGAAGGAACGCCAGGACAGTGACAGTGGAGAGTAAAATGAAGCGGAAAACGAGGACACTCCTCTCGGTCGCTTATGTAACAGAAGGTGTGTTCCCACCCATTACCATTGTAAAGAGGTAAACAACTCAGTCCAGCTTCCCGAACCGAGAGACGACAAACCTGATGCGGGGTCAACATCTAATCATCCCGCCCAACAGGTAGAGAACTCCCAAGGAACTCACCCGAAGACAGGAGGGAACATGAACTCCCCACACCAGCGAGGCAGGACCGTACAAGATGCCTACGAAAGAGTTTAGAGGAATATTTTTGGGCCACATCATGACAGACATTTCCAGAAAGAAGGTGGGTGGCGAAGCCATCGAAAGAGAAAATTATCTGCTCTCGAACTTGGACAATGACCTGAAAAACATAATGAGCACAGCAGCAGGTCAGCACTTCGTCAACCTGCATGAAGTTTGGCGAGGTTTCCCAGTTTACATCCCACTACAACATTGTTACAGGGTGGTCCAGACATTGGGGCTTTCAGCAGCTTATGTAGTGAAATGCAGGGACTCAAGAACTGTCGACTGGTATGGTTAGGGGTAGATCTCCATGGCAGCCTTCGGGAGGGGGGCATATGTAGTGCAATGCCATTGCCCTTCAGACTTTTAATACCTTCAAGTAGCATCACCACCCAATGTATATGTTTGTAATAGGATAGAGGGACACAGACTATAAAAATTAAAAGGGTAACTTTTTATTTGTATGTTCATAGGGGTATTTGTATGTTTATAAATGTATTGGTATAATGAAGCACTGTAGTATTGTATAGAGAGAGAGCGCGCACTGCCCGAGGTAAGTGTCAGCATCATTCGCACCCGATCGATGGTGGCACGGTGGAGGAGAGCAGAAGATTGGCGGCGAATCAGTCGACAGCTGACCTTGGTGCTGTGTAAATGGAGCTCGTCGCTGGAGCGGTGAAACTGCGAGATTGGCGTGGCCTTCAGCTCTACAGTGTAGCTAACCTGTTTTCAGATGCGGACATTTAAACTGAAGTAGCATTGTTGAGAATGGGCAGTCATGTGGTGCATTTACAAGTAGTTTTGATAGTGAGGTCAGCAGTAATAAAAGTGTCTCAGAGTCTCCTCGTGTATGTTATTTGTCAGTGTGGTGTTCTGGTGGCCTGAACAGGCAGAGTTAACCCATCGTGCATCGTTTGGCCTTTAGGTGTCAAACCCCTGACCCTGAGTAGTATCGTGCCCGACTGTGTGCTGGAGCACAGTCACTTGTATATTATTCTCCATCTGACGTCCTGTACATAGTAACTTAGTTTTAAGAACATTAAATACATTAGGGGAGGTATCAGCAGTATTCTAAATTATTTTAAGTGATAAAAGGAAATTATGTTTTTACTGCTAAAAATAAACAATAAATAACAAACACACTATAAAATATTTGCAATAAACCTGGTTGCAATTGAAATAGATCCATGACTTAAATATGATCTGCATTCACAATTTTTTATAAACATACTTATACTTCTAGTGGTTTACACTGACTGAGTGTACTAGGCAATATGTTAGCAAATTATCCCAGTCTGCATTTGTATTTACAATCGTTTATTTTTGCCCATAAGTAAATTGTATCCTCTGCATATGTCGCCAAGTTTTTATCGTGCCTGATTTTACCTGTGCGATATTATTGTCTATCTAACGAAAGTTAATATATCAATAGTGACTTATTCCTATCTATTCATTAATTTCATGTGTAGCTAACCATCACTTAGCGAGATCAGAGATGATGGCATGGTTAGGAATTTGTGGATGAAATAGGTTCTACTTTAGTGTAGTGTGTCCCTGTGGGTATCACAATGAGAGAGAGAGCGAGAGAGAGTGTAACGTGTGTACCTGCGTACACATGGAAAGAATAGTGTCCCTGCCTTTTCACTGAATACCACCCGCGCAACAGCGAGCGCGCGGGCGCTCAAACGCCGCGGCAGGAGGCCTGCCGTCGTCGGACGAGTTCGTGCACCGTCGGCTGCGCGCGGAACTGGACGGAAACGGAAGTTGGGCTGGCTTCCCCCGAATAGACGAGACTGTTCTTCTTCCAGCTAGTCAGGGAAGCCAACGAGTATAAAAGGGCATGTGCCTAGTCAATCGAAGAGCAGAACAACTGGGACATCAAGCGGGCAGGCTGCCACGCTTCTACGACACCGCTCGCCAGGCTACACCGTCAACCACCACGTAGTTGCTGTCGCCCGAGGACCGAGAAGACTTCGACTGGGTGAGACCTCTCCAAGTTGTACCCCAGGATATGGACAGTTCATGTGGAAGCGTCGTTGTATATGGCATAAAATCTTTCCGAGTGGACATTAACTAAAAACGAAGGTCCAACCACAAGGGCAAGAGGGCGTGCGTTAGCAACTTCCGTGAGGGCCGAGCGAGCGGGTGTCGTGATACAATCACGAAACTATCGAGAGCGAGAGAGAGAGAGAGAGAGAGAGAGAGTGTGTGTGTGTGTGTGTGTGTGTGGTTGATCTACTGGATGACAAAAAAGAAAGGCACATGTGGTGTAACCTTCGATGCTGGATATAACTGTACAAGTAAGTGTTAGTCTACGAGTTTGACTTATGTTTTAACTAATTACCCAAAAATAATTTGGATGTAAAATTCTAGTACATACATGGTAACAGTAGGTACTGAAATAATTATGTAGTCAGAGTGTACTTACTCGAGCACACACTTATTGCCAAATACATCAAAATACATTAGAGTACCAATCATTGTTAATGTGGTTGGTGCCGAAAAATCAGGTGTTTAATATTGTACACATATGTACATAGTCATTACATCTCAATTCCATAGTTCTTCGACAAGGAATTTTGAGCATGCAAACTCTCAATGACCTACGTAAGGATGTGGAGACACTCTTCTCATCGCCACAAAAAAAATCTTCTAAATGCTCATACACAATACCCTTTGCACAACACATTTTACACTACAGCTGACGAACACCTTAATCCTTCGATGTACATGACAGTATAATAAGAATAATTTCCTCGTGACTTGTTCCCAGTTGCTTTTAGGGGATGTCTTCAGTAGCACCAGATCTCCGACATTAAACTTTCATATTTTTGAGGTAGGTTTTCTCCTATCCCTCACTTCTGCTTCAGTTATTAGTTTACCTGACTAACTCCTCAATCTCTTGTGTGTAGGTATTGTTTGTTCGGGGTCGTCACATTCAGGTAAGTACTGCGATGGAATTACCGCCGAGTGAACTAGACACAGACATTCATGTGGTGTTATATGGGTCGAAGTGTGTGTTTGTGTGGTTTAGCACACATTCGATGAAAGGCAGTTCGGCTGGATATTATGACTATATGTTAGGAGCATAGTACCTACTGAACACATCTGGCCTTCAACAAAGGAATGTTGTGGGTGCCTTGCAGATGAGATAGTAGGTATCACACCTAGCTTTCTGACACCTATTTGCCAGACTTCGCTGGAAAACTGTGTTCCTCTATCTGATAAAACATATGATGGTTGTGCCACTGTAATGCCCCTCGTGCCCCAAAATTATATTATTTAAATTTAATAAAAAAAATTGGTTGTCTGTAAAGTCGATTTACGGACTATAGTTAAACATGACAACATCATAACAAAACATTGATGAAATGATTGCGTACTTTTAGGAATAAAATTGAATCATTTTTATTTTAATAATAAAAGAATAAATACTTGAAATTATACTAATAATCAGATTTTAAAATGCAAGAATAATTATTAACCTTTATTGCCGAAATTGTTGTTGTAATAAGCAATGAAAACCACATTAACTTTTCACTTCACATTATAAACAGTCGACGAAATAGTTCATGTCTAGATGACTTGTCATTAATTTTAAAAACTGGCCTTTAGCTATAAAGTTTAAATATAATTATGAACAAGTTTTCATATAAATAAACTGTAATCAAATATATATCATAAATTATATGAATCACCATAATTCTGTAGCCGCACCTACTGGGATACAACTGAAAACGGAGAAATAACAGAGGTCTTTCCGTTAAGACCGACGGCAGATATTTGCTGGTGCTGCATCCAGATAACTTTCAAAATTTTCTAGGCCGAACCGGCAAGACAAGGCCTCCTTCTCATAGACACCTAATCGCTGCTCGGGCTCTGATAACGAGTGACTAGCATAGGCAATGGGCCTAATCTGGCCTTCCTCAAGGTGTCCTAGGATGGCTCCAAGCGCATTGTGCGAGGCATCAACCTGAATGGCAAACCGTTTACTAAAATCGGGTAGAATGAGCACTGGAGGTGAAGCCATACAAGACTTCAGCGCCTGAAAATATTTCTCTTGTCCGGGGCCCCACTCAAAAACTGTATCCTTGTTATGCAAAATATTTAAAGGAGCAGATAAAAAAGCAAAATTATAAATGAATCTGGAAAAATAACCTAACATACCTAAGAAACGCTGAACTCCCTTTAAATTGACAGGCCTAGGCAATTGGATGATAGGGGCGATCTTGTCAGGATCCATCAGGAGGGTACCTTGTGAAATAACATAACCTTAAAATTTAACAGATGTTTTTCCTAATGTAACCTTCTTCGGGTTAACAGTGAGATTGGCCCCTCGTAAACGAGAAAGGACTTCAGTCAGGTGAGTAATTTGATCCTCAAAGGTGTAACTGTAAACAATGATGTCATCGACATAATTAAACACATAATCATACTTAAGATCAGATATAACATGATCAAGGATCCGGCTCATAGCCTGACTGCCAAAACTAACACCCATAGGCACACAATTAAATTCAAAATGGCCAAAAGGAGTTGAAAATGCTGTATACTTGCGGCAACTAGGATCTAGCAGGCACTGGTGAAAACTTTTATTCAAATCAATAACCAAAAAATATCTAGCCCTACCTAGATGCTGAAGGGCAGACTCGACAGTAGGGAGTGGATAAACATCGTCTTTAGCAATTTTATGGTTCAGAGGAATGTAATTGTGCACCATGCGCCAGCTCGCGCCGTCTTTTTTACGCACTAAAAAAGAAGGAGTGCAAAAATCAGATGTAGAAGGTGAAATTACACCAGCGGCCAAGAGCTTATCCACGATGTCGCGCTTGGCCTGAAGTTTAGGGGGAGAAACCTTGAGATATTTAGCGCGGACAGGAACTTCATCCTTTTAATAGAATTTATAGGGCAAAATGTCTCAACGTCCTAATTTAGAGGTGATAACATCGGAAAAGGTGTGAACTAGGTCAGCAATAGCCTGCCCTTGCGCAATGCTATCAGCATCGCGGCACTCAAAGATAACAGATTTACTAAGCTGCGAACGTAAAGAAGCTCATAGAAGGGGCGAAATCAAAACCGAGATCACGCTGGCCCACATCCAGGATGCAGCGAGTCTTGCTCAAAAAATCTAAGCCCAAAATAAAATTAGGTGAAAGACCAGAAACAACAAGAAACTTCCAATTCCAGGAAAAATGTTTAATCTTGAAGTGAATAACAACGAACATATTTGCGCGAAGGCACTCGCCATTTGCCACGTAAATATTTATCTGGTTTTCAGAAAATACACGAAAAGAAAATTTAGGAAATGTTTCAATTAAGGTCTGGAGAAATGCCTCACTAATAGCCGAGCATGTAGCACGGGTATCAACAGGAGCCGAAAAGAAATGCTCGTGAATACACACGGGCAAGAAAATCAGAGAAACAGAGTTAGAAGCTTTCCTATAGAAGCGACAGAAACGACCTCTCTTCCGTCCTGTCAATGGCCGTTTCCCGGACAATTACTCCGGTAATGACCCAATCCCCTACAGGAAAAACATTTACGTGCGTTAACATCAACGTGTGCCTGATCACAGTCCTGAGTCACGTGTCCAAACACGCAACAGTTTGCGCAGCGAGCGCGAGTGAATGTTGGAACACCCTGTACCGGCTGTGTAGGAGTGGCAACACCGCCGCCAGTCAAACGCCGGCGCGGCTGGGAAGTGTCAAGAGGCAGGGCGGACAGGCGACCAGGGGGGGGGGGGGGAATTACACTAGCCGCACCGCCGGCGGGGAAGCGCGCACGCGACCCGCTGTCAAATCTATGTGGAGGCGAATGCCGCGCACGTGAGCTGTCATGAAGGCGAGGCACAAAGGAGGAATGCTGATGACTATTATTTTCCTGCGTGCGTGAAACACAAGTGTCAGCATCGTGTGCGTCACTGCCACGAAAATCTGACGTAAATTGTAGGCTGTGAAATCCCCTGTCACGAACACGTGACACGGACGTAGACCTAGTGGGAGGCGAGAACTCAGCTTCATATTTAGAAACCGCTAATAACCGCGCCTCTACCTCATTATCCAAGGCACGCAAGGCATCAAAGGTGGTAGGTGGAGCTAACATACCACAGTGGGTGAGCACATGGGGCGCAAAGTTGCCTAAAATAAGCTACTAACTCAAGCTCAGCGATGTCAATTTCCAAAACATCGGCATAGGAAACAACCTCATCAATGTAATGAGTCACTGACTCATTAGGACGCTGAAACCTGAAAATCAAATCGCGCTTACACGCGTCCATGACGCGCGGCGGACACACAGCACGAAGTACCGACGTCTTAAAAGTATGAAAATCGACCTTCTTTATCGATAGCCTCTGTTAACCTAGACACATAAATGCCAGTACACTTACTAAGCAGAGCCTTCATAAAGGCACCAGCTGACACCAAATTCAATTTAGCGAGGCGCTCAGCCTGTAGAAAAAAAATCTATAATAGGCCTAGGCTCACTACCACTCAACACAGGAAGGGATTTGAGAACAGAGAAAAATAATTTTTGAGAAAAGGAATTATCGGGAGCCGGACTTACTTCCAGTGTGGGCTGCGCCGTCGGAACACCAGACGAGACGTCACTGACCTCGCGTATGAATTGAACGAGCCGGGCGCGCAAGTCAGCCACTGTGTCGCTCGCTGCGGCAGGCAGCTGGTTCTCCTCGAGATACAGAATCAGCTCGTCGTGGTGAAGCCGGTAGATCCAGCTGACTCCCGAGCCGCTCATGGTCATGAAAGAAAACAAGCAAAACACAGCAAAACCACTGCCGAAGCAGAGTTGCGCAGAAGTTGTAGCCGCACCTACTGGGATACAACTGAAAACAGAGAAATAACAGGGGTCTTTCCGTTAAGACCGACGGCCGATATTTGCTGGTGCTGCAAGAAGTAAAGTCAATATACCAAATAACAAGCAAGGCAATTTATTTATAACAAATATGGCATACAATGCATATAATATAAGTAGTTTCTGAGGAATACATCCCACGGGAATCATTCATACAATACAAGTTAAAACAATGTTTAACAGCACAAATCATATGGGCCGCTAGGCAACAAGAAAGAAAGAAAGAAATTACACTTACAATTATATACAATTACTATTACCGTTACGACGTGGCTTGACAAGAAGTGTCCAAAGCCATCATGGCGTGCCCATATACAACCGCAGAAAAACAATATTACAGAAGCTGCAGGTAGTACTCGGCATGAGCAAAAGAAACTAAAGAATTTAATTAAGCAATGACCTGAAGGGTCCAAGATGACTTACAAACATTACTAAACATGGCAAAAATCCAAAGGTGAAGCGCGGCCACAACACACAAGCAAGAATAAGAGAACATACTAATTACTGAAAATTACAAAAGTTAATTTTCACAGCCGAGTACATACCAACGTGACGCCAGCCCCAAGTGACAGCCTTCGAGTCAGACGACCGATAGACTGCGGCAAATAGCCTGGGTGCCGAGGTTATATAGGCCGGGATCAATACACTTAAGAGTGCGCTGGTGGTGCGGCGCGGAAGGGAGGAAGAAAGGGGTGGGGAAGGAAGGGGAAGTCGGCGAGGAAGGGTTGAGGGGGAGTGGGGAGGGGAAAGGAGGGAAAGGAACGCTAAGCAGTGCCCGCACTGCTTCAATTCTTTAGTCAATTGTAACATAACTTATTATTACTGTACTCGCCGACAGATGCTACTTTTTTTTAATAATAAAAGAATAAATACTTGAAATTATACTAATAATCAGATTTTTAAAATGCAAGAATAAATAACCTTTATTGCCGAAATTGCTGTTGTAATAAGCAATGAAAACCAGAGATTAAAATCCGTCGAGAATATTTTTGTTTTTGTCTTCCAGTGCTCAAAATGATATGCAATTGTGGCCCCGGCCACAAAATTTTATTTATAATTCATTAATAATAACGCCCCTCGCGATAAACAAAGGAAAATATGAATTAAGGAGTGCCTGGTTCCCGCGATAGCGGATAGATATCGCTATTCATTCGGTTCGCGTCTGTCACCGTAGATGACAGCATGGTAGGGGAATAATATTATTTCGTTTTTATAACACGATTTTATAACAAATACACCAAACTTATGTATAATGTGTTACAATATTTTTTAAAACATTGTGCAAAAGATCCCGGGTGTAATTTGAATTAAGGTAGGTACGTGTACCCTATATGGCCTAGTACTCAATATGGCCTATTGACTAGTTCTTCGTAATGTCACCATCTATACAAAAGATGGTGCCAGCATCCTTTTCTAAAATTAACAAGAAGAGTGTGTTTCGTTTACCTGGTGCATAGTATCCATGAGCTGTTGGTGCAACAAGTAAGTGTGTTTATTTGTTACAAGGCATTTGTAGATTATAAATTTAATGTTGGTAACGTTTGTTTATAATAATTATATAATAAATTGTATGAAAATTGTTGATGTGTTCTTTGACAGTAAATAGTGTCTAGATTAAAGTAGTGTCATAGCAGTTCGCAACAAAATTAATAACAATGTTTTCTAACCTAAAAATCTTTATGAAGCAATGGGTACCAATATGGTCTAGTAGGCTATATTGAGTATATTTTCGATTTGCGTTTCCTCTCCCTCCCTATATAACATTATTTATTTCAGATTTGATATTTTTTATAATGGAAATAAATACTTTGGCTTCTTGTATATCTTTGATGAAACTTTCTAAAATTTCATCAGATTTTCGATACAGTGTACAGAATTCGAGATATGTTATGTTAAAATTTGGAAATTTATAAATAACTTATCATTGCTTTGTTGTCTACAATAAATGGTTTCTTATTTTCAGAAATGAAGTCGCCATCAAAGAAAAGAGGCAGGTGGAGACAGGAGGATCTAGAAAAAGCCTTACAAGCAATTAAGAGGAAAGAAATGTCAGATTAAAGGCAGCGTAACGTTTTGGTATTCCACGCAGGACCTTGCGGAGATATGTAAAATCTGGCAGAGTTACCAAATCAAAGTTAGGACGTAAGTTCGCTTTGTCTGATGAACAAACTGCAGAACTCTGTTCTCGAATCAAGCATTTGCCGAAGTTGGTTATCCTGTTACACCGAAAGTTTTAAGGTTATGTGTGTACAAGTACTGTGAGAAAAACAACATCAAACATCAATTTTCTGACATTACGCAAATCGCGAGTTGTAATTGGGCAAGAAAATTTCTGATACATAACCCTAGACTTTCGATCAGAAATTGGTAAAACCTCAATCCTGCTAGAGCGCAAAAATTAAACAAATATGTAATTGAAGACCATTTCAGTAAAATCAAAGCGATTTACGAGGATAACAATATTTTTGGAAGACCACAAAGACTGTTCAACATGGACGAAAAAGGATGCAGACTGAATTTACACAGAGAACCAAAAGTTCTAGCAGAAAAAGGTTCACGTCGAGTCCACATCATTGGCGTTATCTTTAAAAGATTTGTGCAATGGGAGCGCATGACTTCATGTAAGTTTTTAGACATACGCCATTGCTAAGAACTTTTTCTGTTGAAGAAAAACTAATAAATAAAATAAATAAAAATACACAAGAAAGACAAAAAACACACAAAATTAAGCAAATAATTGCTGTTGTCAACAAGAATATAAACACCACAAAATATTCCGAAACAGAAATATGGTCAACAAACAAAGAAAAAACAAAGAAAAAAGTACTAAGTGAACAAAAAACACACAAATGATGACAACACAAAAATATTGAAACCAAAAATAATTCAGCACAACAGTTGAAACGAGACAAAAACACGACAAAACGAAAAGACAAAAAAAAACAATAGTTTTACCAAAACAGAAGCAAGCGACGTTTCGGGAACTGCTATCTGCTCCCGTCCTCAGGCAGAGACGCACATGGTACGGAAACACAGGTGCGACTGAGAAGGGGCTTGTTTGCTCGAGCCACTGAGCCTGCACTCGTGAAGAGTGCCGCCCAGCGACCCTTTGCAGTTTGATATGGAGTACCTAGTCCACTGGACTTTTACCTCCTGCCTATGGGTTGTATCAGCTAATGATTGACTTGATTTAAATGATTGGCTTTTGCCTGCTTAGTTTTAACAAATCCTAATTGGTCAGTCCACCTTCCAACCACCATGGGCAGGTAGCCAGTTGGCCGAGCTTCCAGTACATGTTGACACTTATTTTTATAGTTTTATTATTATTTTCTGATTTTTATTTGGGATTTGCTATATATATATAATTTTTTTATTTTTAATGCTTTTTTTAAATTTTTTATTATTTAGTTACTGAGAAGGGGCTGGAAAATGAGGGTATTTATCAGAGAAAGGGCTACATCTTGCTCAGCCAATGACAGACGAGCTGTCTCCCCATTGGCTGTGCACCATGTAGTTAAAGCGGATTGGTTATGGTGGGTTGAGTCCTGATGACACAAATCAGGAATGCAGACAGTGACGTAAACAGGACAACACTAGCACTCACCGCACTGATAGAGTACTACACGAACAAGTGATGGCTGACACAACACAGACTGACGGACAAGCAGACACGCGGACCAGTGGACAGCTGAACGTACTTTACTGGAACGCAAACGGACTAAGAACACAGCTCCGGGAACTAGGACAAGTACTACACACGTACGCCGCATTGCAGTGGCACTAATCACAGAGACAGTGATGACACAGACAAGACGCGCCAACCTCCCCGGGTACACGACGTACAGGGACGACTCAGGGCGCGGTGTGGCGGTGCTGGTGAAGCACGGACTAAGACACTACCAGGCGCCGCGACCGCAGATGCGCAGCATGGAGAGCCTGGCTGTGGTTGTCCCCGCAGCCGGGGGCGAAATGCTGCTGGCGGCGGTGTACCAGTCGCCAAGCAAGCCACTGCAAGACACAGATTTGACAGAACTGACGTCCCGCTACCACATTTTTGTGCTAGCATGTGACTTAAACGCAAAACACACCCACTGGCACTCCCGGAGCATAAACACCGCGGGCAGACGACTGGACGACTACGCTGCCACAAATGGCTACGCAGTACTGGCCCCCGAGACCCCCACGCACTACCCGTACCGGGGGGGACCCGGTGACGTACTAGACATAATAGTCACTAACATCACGAGCCACACTTTCACTTTGACGTCACTCAGTGAACTGGACATCGACCATAACCCGGTACTGTGCGAAATGACCACATAAACGCACGCAATACTCAACAGAATGCCCAGACTAATACACAAAACTGACTGGACTATGTACAAGATGCTGCTGGATGACATTGACTACCCCACGGCGGACATAGTGACTCAGGATGACGTAGACACGGCCGTGGGATGCTTCACGGCCACAATCAAACAGGCGGAAAGAAATGCCACAACATCGGCACCACCCCGGGTGCGACTCAGAGAGGAGCACCCGGAAGTGGAGATACTGATAGGCCACAAGAACGCGGTGAGACACGAGTACCAACGTACTAGACTGCCAGCAAGCAAAAATACGTACAATCGACTGAAGACCAAACTGAGACAGCTGTCACAAAGACTCAGAGTAACTGAATTGGAGGACAAACTACGCTCACTGAACAACAACAAAGGAGGGGTGTGGAGGCTAGCCGCGTCACTCAAGGGGGACCTGGCACGCCGGCCAATCCCCGCCATCCATGGAGTGCGCGGCATGGCCTACTCTCCAGGGGACAAGGCAGAGGCCATAGCAGAGACACTAGAGCGACAGTTCACACCAAACGATGACCCACAAGACGACGACTTCACTGACGAGACCGAGGGGAGGGTCCACCGACAGCTCAGCAGACTGGTGGCGCAGCCCCTCGACGAGCAAGAGCACGTCACTCCAGCCGAAGTGAGGCACGCGCTCAGGGAGCTGCCGCCGGGGAAGTCGCCGGGAGCGGACAGAGTATCAAACATGATGCTAAAGAAACTCCCGGACAAGGCGGTGACCTTCCTGGCGGCACTACTCACGGCGATACTGCGCACCGGGTACTTCCTGCAGGCCTGGAAACAGGCCCACGTCATCACGCTGCCAAAGCCTGGGAAGGACCCGGTGTTCCCGCAGAACCACAGGCCAATCAGCCTCCTGAGCGCGCTCAGTAAACAGGCTGAGAAGACGATCCTCACTCGGCTGAAGTGCCACGCGGCAGAGCTGGGAGTGATCCCGGATTTTCAGTTTGGTTTCCCGGAAGGGCACTCCACGGCTCACCCACTGGCCAGACTCACTGAAGCAGCCACCCAGGTCTTCAACTCCAGAGAACACATGCTCGCAGTGTTCCTGGACGTTGAGAAGGCCTTCGACAAGGTCTGGCACGAGGGCCTCCTCGCCAAGTTGCTCGACTGGCAGTTCCCGCCGAGGTACGTCCTCCTTGTTGCCAGTTTTTTAGCGGGACGGTCCTTTCGAGTGAAGGTGGAGGGGGCCCTCTCAAAGCCCAGGCCCATCACGAGCGGAGTGCCCCAGGGGGCGAGACTCAGTCCCTTCCTGTACGCACTGTATGTGGCAGACATTCCAACATCACCTAACACCACGACGCAGCTATTCGCTGATGACACTGCCATATATGCGACAGGGGGGGGGGACGTCGAGGTCCTCCGCGACATCATGCAGGATCACCTGCGCATCCTGGAGGAGTGGCTGGAGCGCTGGCGAATGAAGGCCAATGCCGATAAGTCAGCCTCAGTCCTCTTCACCCGTCGCAGGCCGCAGCCCCCCGCACCTCTCTCACTATTTGACACCGCCATTCCTGTGGCAAGGACGGCCAAATACCTGGGCCTCACTCTTGACACTAAGCTACTCTGGTACAGCCACATTCAGGGCAAGGTAGCGCGGTGCCGACAGATGGTGGGCGCGCTGTACCCCCTCCTGAAGGGGAGGTCGCTGCCCCTCCGGACGAAGGCCCGCGTATACCAAGCCATCATCCGCCCAGCTATGCTTTATGGCGTGGAAACATGGGGCTACGCAGCCCACCACGTCATAAAGCCAGTTCAGATAGCTCAAAACAGAGTACTGCGACTCATCACTGGGTGCAGTCTATACACGCGTACCACCACACTTCATGAAATCACCCGCATTCATACCATTTCACACACCATTGTCACGCAAAACGCACGCTTCTACGGGAACGCAGAGGCCCACAGAAACGCCCTGGTGCGAGAGCTTGGAGACTACGACCCAGACGAGGAAGTATCCTACCGCAGACCACGACTACCAGCCCCTGACTAAGAAAGATGCAACAGGACAGACAACAAAAATGACAAGACACAGAACAACACAGAGGGCGACATAACGCAACACGCCAGAGCACAGGGGGGCGGCTGTCCACTGCCGCGGGGCCCCGGCAACTGGCACGCAGTAGGGGAGGACCCGAAGGACTGGACACCCCTGCTACTGTTCCTGTGCCAAGTGAGGTACCCGCGAGGGCGGCCGAGGCATGCCCCCCACAGCACAATTCGGCCGCGGACGCAACTCCAGGCAGCTGCGGCTATGGCGCGGGCGGCTCGCTTCAAAACCGGGCCAGCCAGAGCCATTTGTAAAGGCCAAACCAAGTCCTGAGGGAATAAGGGGGGGGGGGGTCACAGCCTACACCATGCCAGCTGAGCCTTACAGGGGCCTGCGGGGGGGCGTGGCAGGGGGCGGGGGGGGGGGGTCCGGCCTGGCTGGCCCTTCCTACCACGCCCCATGCATATGCCACCCCTGTGCGCCGCAACACGAAGACCAGACCTATACGAAATGAAATACGCAAACCAGCAACGACCGCCAGCAGAAGAAGCACGGGTGCGCGGGGTGTGCCCTCCCCTCCCCCTCCGCACGAGTGCAACTCCTGCGGGAGGGGAGAGGAGCACTCAAGTCGGGACCTAGAAGCGCAGCACAATCACAAATTCATAATAAATCACAACCCACCATCACTCAAACATTTCAACTCATTCACACAAACACACACACTCAAATACTCACTCCCACACTCATTGTCACACACACACATTCTCAAACATCACAGAAAACAGCAAGCTAAATCCCCGCACAGGGATTAAAACCAATTCACGAAACGCCAAAACATACCACACAAAAACAAAACAAGAGGTTAGGGGCGGCAGAACGCGGCCTGGGACTCTTAGCGAGCCCCTGGTTCGAGGCCAAAGACAGGCACTCGGGCCGGAGGCTCGCCAAAGGCAATGATGACAGTATCAGTTCCGCGACGCACAGGTCGCAGACTGTGTTGTCAGCATTAGCAACTGATCTGAGCCATGGTGGGTTGAGTATTGGCTATTGTTTTGTGCTGCAGGGATGTTTCTCTCTTTATCAAAGTGATCCACATATTTTTTAATTCAATGCTCTGCTGGCTGAAAATATTTTTATTGCTAATAATGAAGGCTAATTCTTTGATTTTCCTTTTTATTTTATCAGATTCCTGTATGAGTGGTGTGGAGTCTTCCCAGAGAATTTTGTGGCTATTTTCCCATGTATGTTCAGCAAGCCTGGATTCTTGCAGTTGTTTTTGTGTTCTTTGATTCGGGTGGATAGAGCTCTGCCAGTTTCACCTATGTACATGTGACCACATTCACAGGGGATCTGATACACACAGTTGTGAGTTTGTAATTTTTCTGTGGCTGGTTTCACCTTGGTAACAATACTTTTAATAGTAGATTTAGAACGGAATGCTGTTTAAAGTCCATATTTGTTTCCCAGGCATCTTATTTTTTCTGAAAGCCCTTGAACATACTGAATAACTAGGGTTCCTGCAGGTTTCTCAGTTTCTGTGGATTTGAGTGTTTTGTTGGATTTCATATGCTGTTTGATGGTGTTGACAGGGTAACTATTGGCTATGAGTTCTTTTTTTATACGATTGTGTTCAACCGCAATAGATTTCTCATTAGAACAAATCATCTCAGCACGGTTGGTTAGTGTGTGAATTATGCCAGTTTTTGTTGTTTTGGGATGGTTGGATGCAAAATTAAGGTATTGGCCTGTGTGCGTAGGTTTCCTGTATACTTTAGTTTCCAGGCTGTTGTTTTTCCTGCTGACTAGTACATCCAGGAAAGGAATGCTACCTTTGGTTTCTTTTTCATATGTGAATTTTATTGATGGCCTCAGAGAGTTGAGGTGGTTCACAAATTCCTCCAAAGTTTCAGATCCATGTTGCCAGACAGTGAAGGTGTCATCCACATAACGGAGCCAGATTTTAGGAGGGCTATTACTTTTGCTAAGTGCTTCCTGCTCAAAGTTTTCCATAAATATATTGGCCAGAAATGGTGAAAGAGAAGAGCCCATTGCAATGCCATCTGTCTGTTTGTAGAAAATATCCTTGAACTGGAAATATGTTGTGGTGACACAGAGGGTAATCATTTCCATGATGGATGGGATTGGTATTATAGTTCTGTCCTTTAGGGTTGGATCAGCTTCCAATTTGGCCTTGATAATGCTGAGTGTTTCGGCTACTGGCACATTAGTGAAGAGGCTTTGGACATCAAAACTCACCAGGGTATCGTTGTTTTCTATTTTCAGTGTTTTGACTATAGAAATAAAATGATTAGAATCTTTGACAAATGTATCTGTCTGTCCTGCTAGTGGCTCAACAATTTTCAGGAGATATTTTGATAGTTTCTGGCATGGGTAATTACAACAACTGATGATCGGGCGCAGAGGCATGTCGGGTTTATGAATCTTTGGAAGACCGTAAATGTGGGGTTCTTTACTGCTGTGTGGTGTCAGTTCTGATCTAGTTTTTTCTGGGATGTGATTCTGATGTTTTTTTAGAGTTTGGTACACTTTTCTTTCAATACTGGCTGTGGGATCTTTTACCAGTTTTGTATATTGATCTGTGGTAATCAAATCAGTAATTTTTTGCTCATAGTCTGATTTGTCAATTATGACTGTAGCACGACCCTTATCGGCTGGGAGGATTACAATGGTATGGTCGGATTTCAAGTTTTGATGGCCTTGAGTTCATCAGACGGCAGATTCGGTTTAGGCGGACCAGCTGAGGTGATTGCTGTACGCACATTCCAACGAAATTCATCTTGTTTGGCGACAGGAAGTTTGTATATTGCACTGTCAACAGATGAAACTATGTCAAGTGCAGGAATGTGTCGTGGAGCAATGCTGAAATTGAGGCCTTTTTGTAAAACATTTTCCTCGCTATTGGACAGCTTTCTTGAAGATGAATTAACGACAGTGTTGATGTTCTGTGTTGTGGGATGTGTTTTTGTATTCACCATACTCGTCAGTTTGGCTAATTTATCTTTTTGCTTCTCTTTGCACTGTAGAGACCTCTTTTGGACAAGAGTCATTCCTAGAGGACTCACAATCAAATCCCCGGTCAACAGCAAACAGGCTCAACAAATAACCCGGAAAGCCAGCCAACAGCTTCTGAGTGAAAGAATTGCCGCACATCACTGCCAAAAATCACATTTGAACAATGAAATTTCGGCACTACAGCTTGAAATTCAGTCTACTGTCAATACTAAAGATTTCAATTGCATCTATCAGTCCATCACGAATCCGGTTGAACACAATCGTATAAAAAAAGAACTCATAGCCAATAGTTACCCTGTCAACACCATCAAACAGCATATGAAATCCAACAAAACACTCAAATCCACAGAAACTGAGAAACCTGCAGGAACCCTAGTTATTCAGTATGTTCAAGGGCTTTCAGAAAAAAATAAGATGCCTGGGAAACAAATATGGACTTCAAACAGCATTCCGTTCTAAATCTACTATTAAAAGTATTGTTACCAAGGTGAAACCAGCCACAGAAAAATTACAAACTCACAACTGTGTGTATCAGATCCCCGGTGAATGTGGCCACATGTACATAGGTGAAACTGGCAGAGCTCTATCCACCCGAATCAAAGAACACAAAACAACTGCAAGAAGGGTGAAACCCTAAAATCCAGGCTTGCTGAACATACATGGGAAAATAGCCACAAAATTCTCTGGGAAGATTCCACACCACTCATACAGGAATCTGATAAAATAAAAAGGAAAATCAAAGAATCAGCCTTCATTATTAGCAATAAAAATATTTTCAGCATTGAATTAAAAAATATGTGGATCCCTTTGATAAAGAGAGAAACATCCCTGTAGCACAAAACAATAGCCAATACTCAACCCACCATAACCAATCCGCTTAAACTACATGGTGCACAGCCAATGGGGAGAAAGCTCGTCTGTCATTGGCTGAGCAAGATGTAGCCCTTTCTCTGATAAATACCCTCATTTTCCAGCCCCTTCTCAGCGAGTTATGGGAACGTAATAGTTCCCGGTATCGCTGTCACACGCTCCTGGCCGAGCATATGAGGAAACGGCGGCAGCCCCTTCTCAGTCGCACCTGTGTTTCCGTACCATGTGCGTCTCTGCCTGAGGACGGGAGCAGATAGCAGTTCCCGAAACGTCGCTTGTTTCTGTTTTGGTAAAACTATTGTATTTTTTTGTCTTTTCGTTTTGTCGTGTTTTTGTCTCGTTTCAACTGTTGTGCTGAATTATTTTGGTTTCAATATTTTTGTGTAGCCATCATTTGTGTGTTTTTTGTTCACTTAGTACTTTTTTCTTTGTTTTTTCTTTGTTTGTTGACCATATTTCTGTTTCGGAATATTTTGTGGTGTTTATATTCTTGTTGACAACAGCAATTATTTGCTTAATTTTGTGTGTTTTTTGTCTTTCTTGTGTATTTTTATTTATTTTATTTATTAGTTTTTCTTCAACAGAAAAAGTTCTTAGCAATGGCGTATGTCCAAAAACTTACATCAAGTCACATCATTGGCAATAAGTACAGGGAAAATGTGACGATTGTCACTTGTGTGAGTTCAACGGGTGTAGCCATTCCCCCAATGATATTATTCAAGGGATAACGAATGAGGCCAGAATTCACTGATGATTTGCCAGTAGGATCAGTTTGCAGCATGACTCTGAAGGGTTCCATGGCAACAAGCACCTTCATTGAATGGCTGCACCATTTTGGACATCATAAACCAGCAGGTCGTTGTGTCCTTATTTTCGATGGTGCCAAGAGCCACCTGGACTACGAAATAGTGGGCACTGCAGAGCGGTATGATATCGTATTATACTGTCTTCCTTCTAATACAACACATGAACAGCAACCTCTTGATAAGGCAGTTTTCCGTTCCTTCGAATACCACTAGGATGAAGAGGTAATGTTGTACTGGCATCACCATGGTGAAAGAACCCTATCAAAACAAAGTTTTGGAAGAATCTTCACAAAAGAATGGGACAAATCACTCATAATGTCAAACATAAAGTCTGGGTTTAAAGCAACAGGTATGTACCCATATGATCCTAATGCGATTCCTATGATTGCATATGCACCAAGCATAGCATTTGAATTACTACATCCTGGACCACCAAACTTAGGAGCATCACAACTGCAACAACCACAGAATGGACAATCACAACTGCAGCAACCACAGACAGGATCATATCAACTGCAGAAACTACAGTCCGAACCATCACAACTACAGCAACCACAGCCCGAACAATCTCAACTGCTGCAACCTCAGACTAAACCATCACAACTGCAGCAACTACAGCCCGAACCGTCACAACTACAGCAATCACAGCCCGGAAAATCTCAAGTGCAGCAACCTCAGACTGTACCATCACAACTGCAGCAACAACTGCCCTAATCATCACAACTGCAGCAACCACAGCCTGGACCATCATGGTTGCAACCGCAACCTGAACCATCTGTGGAGCAATTTCGCAAAGCCTTTTTTGATCCCGATAATGGGAAAAAAATGCTCATAACAGTTCATTTTCTGATTTACTGCCAACCCCGAAGAAAAAAATCAAATATTTAAGAAGAGAAAACCTGCTATAAACCGCAAAGGTGTTCTCCTGAAGAAATCATTGTTTTCAAAAAATGTGCCCACCATTTCTAAGCCATCATCACAATCAAAACCCTTCCAAGCAAACATGCAACGAAGATAGCCAAGTTGACTTCAGGTAAAAATCAAGATTCTTGGTATTGTAGGGTATGCAACGAAACTTCAGTGAAGGACATGCGTTTGTGCATTAGTTGTGGATAATATCTTCATGAAGAATGTGTCGGACTGCCAATAGATGACAAAGACTATTTCTGTTGTCCATACTGTGAAAATTCAGACTAGAAATAACAACTTGTTCCTATGTGAATGTGATTTTTTTTAATGCCTCTCATGTGTAGTCCATATTGAGTACACTGTGTACCCAATATGGCCGATGTGCACTTTTTTTAAATACATTGTTATGTAATTCCCTTCATCTTGATGTTTTCGCCATCTCTCTGGTATGTGTAAATGGTATTCCTTCTTTTCTTTCCAGGTGTCATTATGCAATTCTATGTCATTAAACAATTAAAAACAATATCTTATAATGTGTAAAAACAATACCTTATTATGTGTAACTGTAAAACACCATTTTTCGTTAAAAACGTATTTGAATATCAACATTACTTTTGAATAACCGTACCGATTATGCTGAAAATCGGTGGACGATCGTTAAATTACATAATATCAATAATTCAAACGACTAAAATATAATTGAAAAGTCCAATCGAGTGGAAGAGAGATGCCACGCATGCGTACAATTAGCATAACAGGACACATCCGTAGTGGGAAATCCGTGGTGGGATAATGTGTGTTATGGGACACTTTTTCGTGCGTGCAGCCGGCGTTCATCGATTTATTAGATGTTGTCACATCAAAAATCCTAGGAAACAGCTGAGCAAAAAAATAAAGAAAAGACAAGTATTTCCAGAGGTGGCACGAGGTGGTGAACAAGACAATTTGATACTCCCTGCTCACAAGCAACTTGGGAGCTAAAGGATCGTTTAAATAGATTGATGTGTCCCGGCACCGTGACTGGTGCTGGAGAGGCTGGAGGTGGGGTGTAAACCCCCTGGGGCTGTATGTCCTCAGTCGCGGCTGCCGATTAGCTCCTGGAGTCGGGCCGCAGGTCCTGGGACATGGAGAAGCGTAGGGGAAGGGTCCAGAAAAGGGTCGAGGAAGTGCAGTTAGTTGAAGCCCTAGAGCGAGCACCCGAAGGCCGCTCCAAGGGGGGAAGTGGGGCTCTTAGAGCGAGCTCCCGAGGGCTGCTCTAGAGGAAAGGGGTTTTAGAGCGAGCTCCCGAAGGCCGCTCCAGAGGAAGGAAGAGGGGAGGTACGGAGAGGAGAGAGAGAGGGGAGTGAGAGCAATAACTTTTCCTCTGTAATTCACATTGTACCAAGCTTAATAGCTAATTACTTAGTGGGGAGCTCTGTCTAGGTAAATATTTACCTAGCTTAAATATAACTCTTCCATACACTGGTCACTGACACAAGCGAAACGTATTGTACACACAGGTCATCATTTTTCCTCCCCAGTAATCCACACACAAGGACACTATTTAATAATTAGCACATAGCACTGACACACATTTTACATTGTTCATTAATTACAAATACATATGCACTGTTATAAATATCAATAATGCTTGACGCCATTTATGTTTGGTTGCGGCACCACTCGTCGCCTATATCCCAAGGCTGGTGTAGAGAAGTCTGTGGGATATGGCTTTTCTTTGAGAGGCGGCCATGTTGGTTTCAGAGGGAGGAGGCCGAGGCCAAATGCAGGACACGACAAGATATATGTTAATAAGAAATAAATAAATCACTACATAAGTAGATTGGTTTATAAGTTTCCTGGTTTATTTAAAAATAATAAATTAAATCTGTCTGTCATTTGTTTTGGATTATTTAAGTTTCACAATGAAGGGTATTAACAATATATTAAAGTTTGATGCCAACCGCCGGTGCTCCCTCTGGATCACACAAGCCGTTACGTCCCAACAACACTTACTTGTAAGTGCAACGAACACGCCCGAGCGTGATGTCCGCAGTGTGAGTGAAAGTGCGCCACGACGAACACCAAGTCGACTACAGCGCCCGGCCGGGTGTGGCCATGCGCTAATGTATAATTAAATCAGTAATTCTTCTTTTTAAAACAACCAAATTAATAACAATTAAAAGATACTGAAATAATATCGAAATTATGTGCAATTGTTAAATAATCATGTAATATCAAATATATCAATAAGTCCAAAACTGGTCGGAGCTGTTTTCCCGCGCTACTCGCATCTTGGCGCGAGGTCGCGCTGCATTCTCGCGCCAGTTGCCATCAGGAGCTCACAGGGGTCGGTCGCTCCGCGAACGCAGAGCCTACAGTTTCGCACCATGTCCAGTTCATCGCAATAACTGTAAGTTTACCAAATCTTTTCATTTAGCTCTGCGCCGAACCCACTCAACCGTACGTTCTTACGTGCGGCTCTTCGTCTCCTAGTCCGTCACCGTCATCCTCCCCACTCATAAATGTTCAGGAAGCTTATTCCGACAGCTCTCCTGCGACTATTTCTAACCGTCAGAATTCAGTTTCACATGAAAAATATGAAATACGCAGTTGTGATGAAATGGAACCAGGTAAAGATGTAGTACAATGGAAGTTGTTTCGAGGTTCTAAAAATGAACTTCAAGAATATTGGATAAGGAAAGGCCCTTCATACTGTCAAAATTTCAACCACAATTTTATTGATTCTGTTCGTAAATATAAGTGTTCACAAGATAGCGAAAAAGTAATTGAGCCACGAACATTGCGTCCATCCATGTTTTTTTTCCAGGAGCTTCAGACTGGGGAGAAAATCAGGCGTGAATGGTTACTGTATTCACCATCATCTGGTCGAATATATTGCTTTGTTTGTAAACTTTTTGGTTCTAATTCTTCCAGTCCCTTCTGTTCAGAAGGCTTCAACGATTGGAAACATGCAACACAGTCTCTAACTGGCCACGAAAATGGGAAGGAGCATAGAAATAATATGTTAGTGTACTTGAGATGCTGCAAAGAAGTAGGAAGAATTGATACAGCACTCCAGATCGAAATTAATAAGGAATGTGAATATTGGCAGAATGTTTTGGTTAGAGTTGTCTCTGTCGTAAGGTTTTTAGCTGAAAGATGTCTACCATACAGAGGAGATCAAGAGAAATTTGGTAATCCACATAACGGGAACTATTTAGGGTCACTTGAGTTGATAAGTGAATATGATCCGTTTTTAAAAGAACATATAAAGTAATATGGAAATACAGGCCGAGGAAATGTTTCTTACCTGTCGTCTTTTGTACGTGATGAATTCATAGAAGTGATGGGGAGAAAAGTGTTTGATCAGATTGTTATAGAGGTTAAGGAGGCCAAGTATTTCTCGATATGTGTAGACTCCACACCGTATGTAGCACATACTGATCAACTGACGTTTATTATTAGGTATGTAATAAATAGTGAAACAACTGAAAGGTTCTTGAAATTCATTGCCATTAATGGGCAATCAGCCGAAACACTCTTCAAAGAAGTAACTGGTTTGCTGAGAAACTGTGGTATTCTTCTTGAAAATTATCGGGGACAATCTTACGACAATGCATCAAACATGAGTGGCAAATACACTGGTTTGCAAGCAAGAATCAGACAAGAAAACCCACTAGCAGAATTTGTATCATGTTTTTCCCACTCTTTGAATCTTGTTGGTGTAGTAGCAGCAGAAAGCAACCAAAATATGACAAAATATTTTGACTTCATTCAATCACTAGACGACTTTTTTCCAGCATCAACTAGCAGATGGAACATTTTGTTATTTGCTATGACTGATTCAAGTAAAAAGCTAAAACCACTCTCCAACACTAGATGGTCAGCTAGGGCAGATGCTGTTTTAGCATTGAGCGAAGGATATGAAGTGATTGAGTCAGTACTGGGTGCGATTAGAAATGACACTTAGCAGTACGCTGACACGAAATTAAAAGCTGCAGGTTTGAAGAAATGCATGGAAAGATTTGAGAGAGTGTTTCTCACTTACTTTTGGAATGATATCTTGGGAAGAATCAACAAGGTCAACACAGTCCTGCAAAAACCTACTCTTACCTGACACCTCCTCTCAGTCGGGCCAAACTTCGCACTGGCGTACTCGATCACATGCCTAACAACGTCGCCGTCCACCTAGTACAGGACCGTACCCATCCCCTCCTGACTCTCATCCGTCTGGACGAAGATGGGGCGTTCGGGTGTCAGTCGCGACAGTGTGTGACAGTTCCGGAAACGGTCTTTGACCTGGCGCAGGTCCTCGTCTGCGGTGGGTGTCCACCGGAAATTGGCCTTCGGCGACAACATGTCAGCATCGGGGCCGTGATCGTTGCGAAGTCAGACACGAAAGACCGCAGCCAGTCAGCAGTCCCATCAGCTTTTAGAGCTGTTTTCTGGTGTTTGGCGCCTGCTTCCCTTCCAAGAGTTCTAGCTGGTCGGGACACAGACGGCATCCCTCTGCCGTCACCAGGTGACCCAGGAACACAATCTCCTCAGCCCCGATGTGACACTTTTTTGGGGCGCACGTCAGTCCGTTTCTGGCAAGTCCTTCTAGGAACAGCGCCAGGTGGTGCGCGTGGTCCTCCCACATTCCAGAGTATATGATGACGTCATCCAGATAGGCACTAGCGAAGACACCGTTTTACCCGTCCAGGACATACACCATCATAGACTGGAAAGTGGCCAGGGCGTCCATAAGCCCGAAAGGCATGGCACAGAACTGAAACCATTGTTCGTCTGGCGCAGTGAACGCCTTCTTAGGACCGTCGGCGGGGCATACTGGCACCTGCCAGTAGCACTATTTCAAGTCCAAGGTCGAAAAGAATTTTGGCGTCCCCCAGCCCGGCCAAGGCATCAGTAATATTTTTTTCCGGGTGGGGGGGGGGGGGGGCGGGCGGAAACCTTCAGTCGGTTAATCGCCTTGAAGTTCACGCAAAAACGTAAACTTTCGTCCTTTATGGTAGCCAACACCACCCTCGAGTAGTATGGAGAGGTGCTGGGCTTGATTACCCCGTCGCGTAGCATCTCGTCCACCTGGGACTGAATTGCCTCACGCTCCCGGGGCCCGAACCCGAACACCCTCTCGAACAGCGAAAGGTGCGGCACCATAGGTATTCTGTGCTACGTCATAGTCGTGCGCCTTAACCAGTCTGCTGCCTCAAATACCTGAGGTTGGGACTCCAGGGTCCGGCTGATGACGTCGATGTGTTCCTCAGGGACGTTATGCCGGAGATCCTCCAGGTGGGTGACCAACTGAGGAGGGCTAGGGGGACTCTGATGCACACCGTACACCATCCAGCGCCCCCGGTTGCCAAAAAGCATTCGTCCGGCTCGCACCTCCACAGCAGCATCGAACTCGTGCAGCCAGGGTGCCCCCGGATCAGCTCCTATCGCAGGTCAGGGACCACCCATTCCTCGATGCGACTAACATGCCCAACGATGTTCAGCATTACCTGGATGGTGCCCCTCGCTGTTGTGGTGGTGTCCCGGGTGGCTAGCCGCACCTGCTCCGGATGTGGTACCGTCGCCTCCACGTTGACCAGGTGAGCCGCCACGCAGGAACGGCTGGTGGCCTTGTCCACCAGAGCTAGCAGCCCCTGGCCATCGGCGTGGACGGGTACCCGCAGCAGCTGGCTCCTCTGGTCCAACTCGTCCCAAGTAGACCAGCGTCTGGCCCCCTTCGTCCCAAGGCACCTATTCGCCCGGCTGCGGGGAGGCCCTGAGGGCCCCAGTTGGCAGTGCCGGTGCCAGCACATTTTTTCTTGGCGGGTGTCTCCACCGGTGTCAGGCCGATGGAGTGGTAGGTCCTTTCCCTGGTGGTCCGATGACGAGGGCACGGGAGTGGTAACAGCAGACCTACCTGCTGACGGTGGCCTGTCCCACTCCGTCGGCCGTGTCTGAGCCCCCGGTGCCTGATGTGGTAGGTTAATTAGTTCGGGTGCTGGTTCGGCTGGTAGCTGATGGGCCGGGGCATGGCACCCAGCTGTCTGACCGCCCCCGGCTCTGTGTTTTCCTCCGACAGCATGTTTGACTCGCGCGCCTCCTCCAGGGCAGCCCTTGTGGGACACACATGGTGCCAGTGATACGCCACTGGACAGAAACGGCAACGCAGCGGGCGTTCGTCGCTGTCCTCACTCGTCCTGCCGTCCCCGTCCGGGACTGCCGTGGGTGGGCGCAGGCTCCTCCCTGACCGGACACCTGTTGGTAGCTGGATTTGCCGCAGATTCTCTCCACCGCTCAGTCGCCGTCTGGTACTTCTGTTAAGGTCGGTCCACTCGTCCTCCGCTGGTCCTGGAGCCCGTGTGCAGTCCTATGCTCTGGCCTCCACTGTAGTAGATCCCGTTCGATTTTGCGGGCGAGGGCCACAAACTCTTCCGCACTCCGTCTGACCGCCGCCCTCATGACGACTGTAGATAACGCCGGACGCGGGTCCCTTCCTTCTGCCATCCGCCGGTGAAGGCGCAGCTTCTCGAAAACAAAGCGCTGTCCTTTGTGGCCGGCAGTATAAATCCCTCTGGCACCTCGCGCACACCTGGTCGTTGTCATAACTGGCCTCAATCTGACATACAAAGTCGCCCCACCCTGTGCTATTACTTCCCGCCATGGACCACCAGTCCCTTGCTTCTTCACGGAGCTGTCCGCTTGCCCGCGAAGTCCATTCGGCTGGTCGCACCTTGTATAGTTCCAGGAGATGTTCGCACTTCTGCACAAACCCCCGTGGATCCTCATTGTCGTGACCCGAAAATGTCGGCAAAGTGAGTGGTGCACTCACGTACTGAATCACTGTCACCTCACCATCGATGCGCTCTATCCCCGCGGTTACATTCATGACAGTGCCCCACCAAGGCCCCCACGTGATCGCGTCCTGTGGTCCTGCCCGCTCCCTTCCACATGTTTACTACGTCACTGTCATCCTTGCCATCACCGATGTCCTTCATTGTGCCCCGCACCGCGTGCCTTGCTGCATTGCCATTGTTACTCGCAAACATGTCCCGCGTATCGTATGGCACTGCCTCGCCAACGTCACTCTTTGTCGTGTCCCGCATGACACAATTTCCCATGCTGCCAACGTCACTCATGAATGTGCCCTGCATAGTGTATGTCACTGCCTTGCCAACATCACTCATCACTGTGTCCCGCATCGCGAAGTCTTTCACTCTTACACCTATGTCATTGGTAAAGTATCCTGCGCAGCGTATGTCAATGCCTCGCGAATGTCACTCATCACCGTTTCTCGCGCGACATCTCTCACTCTAATGCCTACATCACTGGTGAACATGCCCCGTGCAGCGCAAGTCACTGCCTCTCCAACGCCACTCTTTATCGTGTTCTGCACGACGCATTTCCCTGTGCTGCCAATATCACTCGTGAGCATGCTCCGCACAACGTACGACACTGCCCCGCGAACGTCACTCATCGCCGTGTCCCGCGCAGCGAATGTCACTGCTTCGCCAACATCACTCTTTATAGTGTCCCGTACAATGCATTTCCCCGCGCTACCAATGTCACCCATGAGCATGCCCTGCGTAGCGTATGTCACTGCCCCACGAAAGTCACTCATCACCGTGTCCTGCGCAGCGTATGTCACTGCCTCGCCAACATCACTGGTCGCTATGTCCTGCACAGCGTATGTCACTGCCTCATGAACGTCACTCATCGCCGTGTCCCGCGCAACGTCTTACACTCTAACGCCTACGTCGCTGGTGAATGTGTCCCGCGCAGCCTAAGTCACTGACTCGCCAACGTCACTCTTTATAGTGTCCCGCACGACGCATTTCCCCGTGCTGCCAATGTCACTCGTGAGCGTTTTCCACACAGCATATGTCACTGCCTCACCAACGTCACTGGTTGCTATGTCCTGTGCAGCAAATTGTACTGTCTCGCCAACGTCCCTCGAGAGCAATCCCCGCACAGCGTATCGCACTGTCTCTCCACCATCGTTCGTTATTGTATCCCGTGTGGCGTATTGTATTGTGTCCAATGTTATCAGATCCTCTGTAACTCACATTACTTGTCTTCCCGTCATGGTTATCGATCACGCTCTCTTCCCCGCCGATCGCTAACATAACCCATGATCGACTCGCCGCGTTATCGCGCGCAGCCGGATCCTGACGCGCCACCGTCTCTGGTTTGCGTCGTTTCCACGATGCGCAAACGCAGCTGCTTCCTGTCGCGCCACCGTGGCGCGCACCAACTCCTGTTGCCGCGTGGAAAAAGGTCCGTGTTCGGCGACTCGCGTCCTGTTTGTAATGACCAGTGGCCACTCTAGTTGGGCAACATATGACGTCCCCAGGGCTCTCAGCCCCTTTTCGGTCCCCGAATAAAGTCAGGAATGTGGATTAATGTAAATGCCCGGCTAATCCAGCAAGTAGGGACGGGTTCGGGCCTGTCGTGGCCGAGACCAGAAAATTAAGGAGAAAAGGTTCGGAATGATTGAGGAGGGTGGAAACCAGGTTGAAATTAGGTATAGTTCGCTAATTGTTTGTACGCTGGTTTATTGCGGCTGATCCGCCTTTGCCCTAACCGCACCTGTCCCACAGTAACGGTAACGTAACTACATGTTTTGATGTTATCTGATATAAACATTAATAAATTTAGTTCTGTTAAGAATAAGTATAAATAAAATAAATAAATATATACATAGTGAAAGACTTACAGTGTATTTTTTTCAATGTAAAACATATATTTTATTGAAAAACCGTTGGAATTGTATTTTTTTTTGTATCAATAAACTGGACTTAAGTTAATGTAATGACGTCCCTCGGCCTGAGGTCCCTAATTTCCTGTTTGCGAAAATGTCCTGTTTTGCCCATGTAGCTCTCGTCGGTGAGAAGTGAGTTTAGGCCAACGTGGCCGGGACCGGAAAATACGGGACCTGGAGGGAATTTTACGTGGGGAAGAGGAACGGTAGGTAGTTCCAAGAATAACTCTGTGATGTCCATTTCCACGAGCCCCTTTTATTTCCGTACAGAGAACCTGCCGCAGCCTGGCCGGCACGTAGCGGAACGAGGGCCCTCCCCGCCGCGACCCGGACTCCCGGAAATAGGTCTCGTCCTTAGAATATGTCCCGACACGAAAAAAAAGGAGGTAACCCCGTAGCTAATGGTTCCGGTTACGATATTGTTCCGTATTGATGCAAAGCGCGTACACAGCCCGTCACATAAGAGGAATAAGGTCCTATGAGTGCTGTAGTGACTGAGAGGTTCAGCGGTCCGGAGTGGCACTTACACAGCCTATAACGTATGCAGGAGAAGTCCCGGAAAATCTCGTAAAACTGAGTACGTCCAACGATATAACGAATGCAGCTCAGCTGCAGAGACGACCCGTGACGTTTCACTGTCGGCGAACTTCGAGATAAGAAACGCGTCTCCCGAGCAGCGCGGAGCGGAGCGCGCATCTGCTCGCTCTTGTACCTCGTTCACCACTTCCGCCCCCCGCCCGCAAGCCGGCCGAGGACCGCGGGCTGTGGAGGAGGGGAGGGGAAATCGGCCGGCGTGAGAGAGGCCCGCCTCGCGGTGCGCCAGGCTGCGATTACATTACTAACATAGCATAAGCACTTGAAAGAATCACAGAATTATTAAAATGACATGAAAAGTAATTAATTAATAAAACGAAATACACATTAATTAATTAGTTACGAATAAATGACAAGTGAAGTATTTACACAATGTTTCAGACTGAGTGTTGTTACATTACAAAATATACGCAATTGTGGAGGCTCGTGAACACTTAAAAGTACATAATAAGCATAATTATTTACAACACACAAAGAAGCCCACTGGCATGCTAGGGCGCACGCGGGTGCGTCCCTGACCGTAGCACTTCACAGACGGTGCACTGGGGGGACAAACCTCCCTTAGGACCATGTCGGTGGACAGGTACGGCCTCTGCATCTGGGAGGGTACGACTGTCGTCGTATGCCCCCCCTCCCCCTCTCCCGAGGCCTTCCTGGCCCCCGACGTCGTCCTAGACCGGCAGCTGCGTTCGCGTCCGACCACGTGTCTGGTCGTCGGAGTTCGTTACGTCATTCTGTATGGGTCGGGCGAACTGGGGCAGGAGCTGCATCACACTGCAGCGCAGCCCCCCGGCGGTCGTCTGTCGTACGTCTCGGGGTTTGTACTGACCCCCCACCCATAGTCCTGGAGGTAGTGAGGGGCCGTCGTCTCACGCGTAGACCGGCGCAATGCCGGCCCTCTCACCGCGTGAGCGGTTGTCATTGGCTCCCCGAAAGGTAAGTCCAGGACCACCTGCTGGGCCCTGTTGACATCGCCCTCCCCACTGAGGAGCCAGACCGTTACCCCGTCTGTAATGTCCTTGTTCACGTCCGTCCTCGTCACCCGCTGTTCCCAGGGGTGGACGCGTCTCCGTCCACGCCTCTGGACAGGCTCCGGCAATGTCACTACTGGGTCAATCAGGTCGACCAGATCGTCCTGTACAGTGTCGTCATGCGTCACGTCCTCGATGAGTGGTATGTCGTTAACGTTGGCATTGGCGTTGTCGTCGTCGGGCGGAAGTACCCGGTCCACAAAGCGCTCCAGCTCTACCATGCTTGTGCCACGCGGGCCCCTTCCGCCCCTCCTGTCGGGCGTTCTTGCCCCACCCCCTCTCGCCAGCTGGGAGCCGCCGTCTCCTCCCTGATGTCCCCTCGTAGGGGGCGGAGTCGATATTGTCGTGCGGGCCCGTTCGTGCGTTGTGCCCCATATTTTATCGTCTCCGTCAATTTCCCCGCTTACCACCCGCCGTGACCCAGGGTGGGCATGTCCCCGTCGACGTCCCTGGTCCAGCTCCGGTGGCATCACCACGGGGTCACCGAGGTCGAACAGTATTTCTACGGCGACATCGTCATTGGCTCTGTCCTCGACCACTGGCCCGCTGTCCTCGTGGTCGTCCTTGTCGTGCGTCCCATCTGCCAATCGGATGTCGTCTCTATGTACCTTTGTCATCCGTCCGTCGGCGCGACCTACGAGGTATGTGGTGGTCCCCAGTCAGTCAACTACCTCCTGCGGGCCTGACCACTTAGGGGCCAGACTGGCACAGAAGCCACTCTCGCCAGACGACAGGTGGTGACACCTGACAAAAACCTGCTGGCCAGGCTCCAATTGTCCTGGGGGCTGGTGCGTCTTCGGCGTGCATCGGGCCAGGTAGTCAGCCTGGCGACGTCGGGCATCTTCGTGCAGATCGTCCGTGATCATGTCGTGCGAGTCAGGGGGTGTGCGTGCTTCCCCGGGCAGGGCAAGGTTTCGGCCCTGCACCAGTTCAGCGGGGGATTGGCCCGTGACAGCGTTCGTTCGATGGCGCAGGCAAAACAGCAGCGTCGGCAGGTGCAGGTCCCACTTGGTGTGGTCCTCGTCCAACCAGATGTGCAGCTGAGTCTTAATGTCCTGATTCCGCCTTTTGGTCAGATTCGTGTGCAGATGGTAAGTGGGCGTCGCAGGACATTCACCAGTTTCTCCCCGGGAACTGCACCCCGTTGTCCGTCAGCAGGACCGCGGGGTACCCGTATCGCAGGAAGAACTCTCGCTCGAGCAGGGCAATCACGGTGCCGGCCTTCACGTTTGGCACTGCGAACGCCTCCGCCCAGCGGGAGAAGACGTCCGTGACCACAACAATGAAACGCCGGCCACGGGACATGCGAGGATACGGCCCCATGATATCCACCTTCACAGTGTGGAAGGGATCCTGGGGTCGTCGTGGGACTTGTTGCTCCTTGCCGTCGGGTCGCCTGGACTTCCGCTCCTGGCAACGCAGGCAGGCCTGCACGTAGCGTCTCACTTCTGCCGCATCGCCAGGCCAGTGGAACGTCCATCTGACCTCACGCAGCATCTGCTCCGCACCTGGGTGTCCCGCCAGGGGGTGGTCATGCAGGTAGCCCATGACCCAGCACCTAGCCTCGGGCGGCACGTGGGTCTGCCACCTGCTCGTCCTGTGAGCCCCCTGGTCAGGAGCATCCCGTCCATACTCCGGCAGCCTGGTACCACCTGTTCCCCGCACTCAGTCAGTCGAGTCTGGGTGTCGGGGTACCAGAGCTGCGCAGCATGGACCCATTTGAGCAGTTCAGTCATAGTCTCTGGTCGCGCATCAGGCGCAGGGGCAGTGGAGCTGGACAGCGCGTACAATGCACACGGTCGCGGCACCGAGTCCTCGGCCCCGCGTTCGCGCTCAGGGTGGAGCACTTCCTCCCAGCCCTGGTCGTCGTGGAACTCATTCTCAGGATCCGGATTCCGGGACAACTCGTCGGCCAGTTGATTTTCATGTCCAGGAACGTGTTCGACCGTGAACGGAAATTCCTGGATCAGCATGGCCCACCGAGTGAACTTATACTTCCGGCCCTGAGCGGAGTCAAGCCAGCGGAGGCATTGGCTGTCTGTTCTCAGAGTGAATGAGTGCCCATCGACGTGGTGACGGTACCGCTATAGGGCCCAGACCACCACAAGACACTCCTGCTCATTCACGTGATACCTCCGTTCAGTCTGCCCAAACTTGGCGCTGATGTACTCGATCACGCGCCTCACACCTTGGTCATCCATTTGGTACAGTAACACACCCATCCCCTCCTGACTCGCATCCGTCTGGATGAAGATGGGGCGGCTGGGCACCAGACGCGAGAGCATGTGACAGTTCCTGAACCGGTGCTTCACCTGTCGCAAGGCCTCCTCCGCGGCGGGGGTCTACCGGAACTTAGTCTTTGGCGACAGTAGGTCTGTCATCGGAGCCGTGATCGTGGCGAAGTCGGGGACAAAGGACCGCAGCCAGTTAAGCAGCCCCAGCAGCTTCTGGAGCTGCTTCCTGGTCTTCGGTGCCCCCTTTCCCCCGATCAGCTCCAACTGCTCGGGTCGGGGACGGCACCCCTCCGCGGTCACAATGTGTTCCAGGAACTCGATCTCAGTGGCCCCAATGTGAAATTTATTTTGGGCACACATCAGTACGTGTCTGGCCATACGTTCTAGCACCAGTGCCAGATGGTGAGCATGCTCCTCCCACATCTCGTCCAGATGATAATGTCGTCCATATAGGCACTGGCGAAATCACCAATGTACCCATCCAGAACATGTATCATTAGGGCCTGGAACTTTGAACGGGCGTCCATGAGACCAAACGGCATGGCACAGAACTGGTATCGCCGGCCGTCTGGTGCTGTGAATGCCGTCTTAGGGCGGTCCTCCGGGCATACTGGCACCTGCCAGTAGCCCAATTTCAAGTCAAGTGTCGTGAAGATAGTCGCATCCCCCAGTCCTGCTAGAGCGTCCGTGATTTTGATCTGCGGGGGCGGGGCGGGAATGGTCAGTTTATTTACTACCTTGAAGTTTACGCAAAAGCGTAAACTTCCGTCCTTTTTGGTGTCCGGCACCACCCGCGAGCTGTACAGGGAGGTGCTGAGCTCAACCACTCCATCACGTAACATCTCGTCAATTAGAGTCTGTATTTCCTCCTGCTCTCGGATGCCAAATCCGTACACCTTCTCAAAAGGAGGGCGTCGCGGTACCATCGGTATCCGGTGCTCGGTCACGTTCGTCCATCGTAGCCTGTCCGCGGCCGCAAATACCTGTGCTTGGGAGGCGAGGACACTGTTGATGGCATCGACGTGCTCCTCGGGAACACTGTGCTGAAGATCCTCCAGGCAGATGACTGACTGAGGGGGACTGGGAAGAACCTGGTGTACGCCGTACACCGTCCAGCGCCACAGGGTGCCGAAGTGCATCTGCCCAGCTCGTACTTCCACGGTGGCGTCGACCTCGTACAGCCACCGGACTCCCAGGATCAGCCCCTCGTGGAGTTCGGGGACCACCCAGGCCTAGATGTGGCTCACGTGACCAATGATGCTCAATATTACCTGAGTGATGCCCCCTGCTGCGACAATGGCGTCCCTGGTGGCCTGCTGCACCAACTCCCTCCGCGGAGTCACCGCCTCCACCCTCACCATGTGGGCCGCGATGTAGGATCGGCTGGTGGCGGTGTCCACCAGGGCCAGCATCTCTTGTCCGTTAGCATGGACGGGAACTCGCAGCAGCTCCTGCTCCTTGGGGCCGACCTGCCCCAGCTGTGCAGTCGTCTGTTCCCCACAGCCCGCGGCCTCCTGGCCGTCCGGGCATCGGGAACTCGCAGTGAAGTCCTCAGCTCATCCTGGAGTTGACGCGTTGATGTTCCGGTGGTCCACCTTGTCGACGGCAGGTCGACGAGGCGGCTGGTCCGGCCCCCGAAAAAACCTCCGTCGGGGCCGCTGTGGTCGTTTTGACGCTCAGTTGTCCCTGGGGTTGTCCCGGCACGGGAACAGCTCACGGGGAGCATTTCTGTTGCCCCTCGCTTCCCGGCGACGGACATGATGTTGGTGTTGTAGGCGCGGGCGGTGGTCGACGAGTCCTGCTGGTTACTGGGTCTGCCAGTGGTTGGTGGGTCGGGGAGCGGCACCCAGTTGTCCTTCCGCCCCCGTCCCCGCGTTTCCCGCCTGCGACGTGTTGCCCTCGCGCGCCTCCTCCCACGCGGCTATGGTGGGGCACAAGCGATGCCAATGGTAATTTTTGCCGGGCAAAACTGGCAACGCGGAAGACGCTCGTCCCTCTTCAGCATTCCTGTCCGCTCGTGACGTTCCCCTCCTGCTGCAAATGTCTCTGGGCACCCCCTGGTGCCACTTCGGTCTGCTGTCTTCCGAGGTCCCGCGTCATCGGTGCAGCTCACCATGGCCATGTCATTGTCCGTGACTTCTGTGACGGTCACCCCCCGCAGTCCTGAGCGGGCCCGGGAAACTCTCGCGCCCCTAAGTGCCATCCTCCACTGCAACATGTCGCGCTCAATCACGCGAACGAGGGCCACGAACTTCTCTGTGTCACATCCGGCGGCTGTCCTCATGAAGGGGTGGAACTCTGGTAACAATTGTTCGACGATGGTTGGTAACACCGCACTCACGTCCTCACTTGTCCCCAATCGGCGGAACATGCGCAGCTTCTCGTAGATGAACTGTTCCGTGCTCTCGTCTTCGTCCTGGTTCCGGCAATAGAACGTCCGTAGACACATCGCACGCGCCTGATAGTTATCGAACCTAGTCTCGACTTGGCGTACAAAATGTCCCCAGTCGGTATAAAAACTCCCGGCCATTGACCACCAGTTTTCGCCTCGCCGCGGAGCTGTCCCGCCACTCGCGACGCCCACTCTGCCCGTCGCACTTCGTACAGCTTTAGGGGGTGCTCGCACTCCCGCAGAAACTCCCATGGGACCTCATTGTCTCTCCCCGCGAACTGCGTATTCACGTACCGCACTACCGGCCTCTCAACGTCCGCAGGCCTGTCGCTCTGTTCCCGTTTACAGTTGTCGTCTGTGCTGTCCGAGCCGTCCGCGCCTTCGGCCGCGCCGCCGGACCCGCACACTACGCTTTTCACGTCAACTTTCGCGGAGTACCCTTCCTCGTACATGTCTGTTTCGAAACTGATCAGATCGTTTCTGTCATGTCCTGTCTGTTTCCACGGCATCCTACCCGCCGGCGCTACTGATCCGGGACGTAATCGCAATCGCCCCCAGTAATGCAGTCCGATCCTTCCCGTCACGTTATCTTCAGCCGGAGATCCCACTGCGCCGCCGTCTTGAATTCCCGTCGCTCCCATGTCGCGCTATCTCTCGCCGAAATATCTCGTGTTCGCGCCGTTCCCGCGCCGCGATATCTCTCGCCTACGTCTCGACTTCGCGCCTTCCCGCACCATGCTATCTCCCGCCGGTGCGCCGGCGCGACGGCTCGAGTTCGCGTCGCTCTCACGCCGCGCAACTGCACCTGCCTCCATCCTGTCTGCGTGTGCTTACGCGCGCTTACGTGCGCTTACGTGCGCTTACGTGCACTTATGTGCGCTTACGTGCGTTCGTGTGTGTTTACGGCCATACTAGCTGGGCGCCAAATGACGTCCCTCGGCCTGAGGTCCCTAATTTCCTGTTTGCGAAAATGTCCTGTTTTGCCCATGTAGCTCTTGTCGGTGAGGAGTGAGTTCAGGCCAGCGTGGCCGGGACCGGAAAATACGGGACCTGGAGGGAATTTTACGTGGGGATATGGAACGGTAGGTAGTTCCAAGGATAACTCGGTGATGTCCGTTTCCACGAGCCCCTTTGATTTCCGTATAGAGAACCTGCCACAGCCTGGCCGGCACGACGCGGAACGAACGCCCTCCCAGCTGCGACCCGGACTCCCGGAAATAGGTCTCGTCCTTAGAATACGTCCCGACATGAACAGAGGAGGTAACCCCGTAGCTAATGGTTCCGGTTACGATTGTTCCGTATTGATGCACAGCGCGTACGCGGACCATCACGTAAGAGGAATAAGGTCCTATGAGTGCTCGTAGTGACTGAGAGGTTCAGCGGTCCGGAGTGGCACTTACACAGCCTATAACGTAGGCAGGAGAAGTCCCGGAAAAACTCGTAAAACTGAGTACGTCCAACGATATAACGAATGCAGCTCAGCTGCAGAGACGACCCGTGATGTTTCACTGTCGGCGAACTTCGAGATGAGAAATGCATTTCCCGAGCAGCGCGGAGCGGAGCGCGCGTCTGTTCGCTCTCGCGTCTCGTTCACCACTGCCGTCCCCCGCCCGCTAGCAGGCCGCGGAGGAGGGGAGGAGAAATCTGCCGGCGTGAGAGAGGCCCGCCTCGCGGTGCGCCAGGCTGCGATTACATTTCTAACATAGCATAAGCACTTGAAAGAATCACAGAATTATTAAAACGACAAGACAAGTAACTAATTAATAAAACGAAAAACACATGAATTAATTAGTTACGAATAAATGACAAGTGAAGTATTTACACAATGTTTCAGACTGAGAGTTTTTTTACGTTACAAAATACACGCAATTGTGGAGGCTCTTGACCACTTAAAAGTACATAATAAGCATAATTATATACAACACAAAAAGAAGCCCACTGGCATGCTAGGGCGCACGCGGGTGCGTCCCTGACCGTAGCACTTCACAGACGGTGCACTGGGGGGACAAACCTCCCTTAGGACCACGTCGGTGGACAGGTACAGCCTCTGCATCTGGGAGGGTACGACGACTGTCGTCAGTAATACAAATTATTATTTATTCATGTAAAAATTAACAACAGCAGAAAATATTGCAATTCCTCCAACTGTATATTCAATATTTTTGTTTTAAATAACACCTATAATAGCACCAATTTGCACCTTGTAATACAAATTTTTCTGGGAAGGACCCCGAACCTCCTGTTTTTTGCTTGGGGTATGTTCACTCCTGCGAAAGGGGCCTCTTTTCGGGATAATGCCAGGGGCCTCGCAGAGGCTTGATACAGGTCTGCACATATGAATACAAATTTAAGCAGTAGACTCCTTAAAATAAAGTCGTGTCAGCAAGGCATAGAAAAGAGAGTATCGACCAAATACATCGCGGCTACTTAAGTTGTTATTATAATATAATACAAACCCTATATATATATATATATATATAATATATGATAAACTTATTTTAGCTGCGTTAAACAAACTGTCATATTAATGCTAAAAACAGAAATTTAACGATTGTTAAGCCAATATTCATAGTAACTCAACTATCTGCAACAATATGTCATCCCTACATGTTAAAAAAAAATTTTAAAAGGAGGATAACAAGTTCAATATATTCATCCAGCACTGCGATGAATTATTTAATTTCAAAATCAAATTACAATTGAAAAGTTTGTGCTAGCTCAGACCAAAAATAAAGTTTAATAGTGTGACATGTTTTAAAACATATTTGCCTAATTTATTTGATGGCGGAAATTGTAGTTCATTACTACCCCTCCAACTGTATCGTCAAACATAGATGGAGGCAAATATTTGGCAGTGTGTCAAGGGCAAACACAGACAATATTACACACACCCACACCCTAACTTCTCAACTCCATGGTACCAGCCATGGAGTTAAGAAGTTGGTACCAGCTGTATAACATTTCTACTCTACGTTAATAATTTCGTATTAATAATATAATCTTTGCCTTGAAATCACATGCAACTGCTTTCTAGTAATGGTGGTTCAGCGGAGTTGACTGAAACGCAAATTATTATAAAGTTGCATTAGATTTCTGGTTTTTTTGGATATTAAGATCTATTAATTTCAAATATTGTAAACATGAGGATCTGCGGCCCCAAACTTTCTCTTTGTGGATTAATCATCAGCGTGTGGGGTGTTATCCAGTTGGTAAGTGCTTGTGTTCTAGCTACGCCCACTAGTTTATATAAACAAGTGGATTATATACATGTGTGTGTGATTTATTTTTTCAGGTTTTGATGGGAATATTTTATTATGTAAGAAGTGTGGCTTTGGCGGAGGATCTACCTGGCTTGGAGGAAGAACATTTTCATACTATAAATGACTTTTACGCTAAAGCGGATCTGGGTTATACTCAGGTTAGTTTCGTTTATACAAGATGTTACACACTTTGTTGTCTTTGTTTATTACAGCAGATATTATCTATAGTGAAGTATTTTGTCTTAATTTGTGTACGTACTCATCTGCAATCAAGTGTCATTTGAATACAGTTTTGTTTAACTGGCTTTATAAGAAGTTTAATGGGTAATTTTAAAAGTTAAGTTTTTTTTAAATTAAAAAATATATTTTTTTTTTTAGCTTCTGCCATGTTTTCAAATCATTTTCGAAGATGGTGTCCTAAAACTTTAATCATGAGAATGGTTGGTGGTGTTAGGTTAGCTACATTTAAAATACTTTCAGATAGCCCAGGTCTTGTTTGGAAAGTTGGTTAGGTTCTAGCCTACCTTGAGAGTAGTCTCAATCTCGATACCGTGATATTGATCACGTCACCCTCATGGCTGTGCTCATGTCATTACCACCCCAACATTCTTAATGGACAAGTGTGGGAATATTAAGGTTTTAGGCAGGAAAAATACATATGCTCATTTTGCATAAAAACTTTTCTTGGTAAATATGTAGTGTACGGATTAGCGCCAAAAAAAATCGTAAAAATCTGAAATAACTTTCATTATATGCTCTTTTATGTCCTCTTTTCATAACCGCCTGCGGAGATAAATTCCAATTACTTTTGGAGATATCGAATTTTTAAATTTTAATTAAATTAAAATTTTTTTTATAAAAATCTGAAATAACTTTTATTATATGCTCTTTTACGTCCTCTTTTCATAACCGCCTGCGGAGATAAGAAATTCCAATTACTTTTGGAGATATCGAAATTTTAAATTTTAATCACTATACCTGCACATTCACACGGAATTCACCATTGTTTTTTGTTTACGAGTATCAAATGTTTTTTTTTGGATAATGTTGTCACGTGATAGGCCAATATTCAAATGAACCAATAGGCCGCCTCCAACTTAGGTGAGTTTTTAACGTTTCAAATTTTTATGCTTTAAAAAATTACGTTCGTTTCTACTGTTAATCCTTTGTTCCGGTTTGTTAGGTTAGGTCAGCTACATTATAAATACTTTAAAACTAAACAACCATTAAAATTAATTGGTAAATATGTAGTGTACGGATTAGCGCCAAAAAAAATCGTACAAATATAAAATAACTTTCATTATATGCTCTTTTACGTCCTCTTTTCATAACCGCCTGCGGAGATAAAAAATTCCAATTACTTTTGGAGATATCGCCGTTCTTATTTTGCAATACAAGCCCTATGTTATCATTCAACAGACGCCATTTTTTATTTTGCAGTGTGCGCGTGAATGCCTAAATAACAGAAATTTTCCATTAGGTAAGGTTAGTTACATTATAAATACTTCAAAAAAAAAAAACGGAAATTAAAAATAATATCAATTAATTTTACTTATATAGTTTTAAGTATTTATAATGTAACTGACCTGACCTAACAAAACGGGACAAAGGTAGATTAGGTCAGGTCAGCTACAGTATAAATACTTTGAAACTGAACGGACATTAAAAATAATGGAAATTAATTTTAATGGTTGTTTAGTTTTAAAGTATTCATAATGTAGCTGACCTGACCTAACAAACCGGGAAAAAGGATGAACAGTAGGAACTCACGTCATTTTCTTTTTACGTGATGTAGTCGTTCAACTACGTCGGGGAAAAAAAAATCATTCTTGTAAACAAGCAACAATGGTGAACGCGGGAAGCCTACGATTCACTCATCCTTCTGGACATACCCGAATACTCACGTTGGCAAGCCTTCTTTCAACAGACGAGTGGCAAACACCCGATCGTGCATCTTCGGTTTTTTTTTTTGTTTATTGTAAATAAATATGCGACTCATGAAAACTAATGGTCAATTAGGTTATGTTAGCTACATTATAAATACTTGAAAACATTGTGGATGGTTGATTTGGTTAGGATAGCTACATTAAAAATACTGTGAAATCATGTAAACGGTTTCCTAGTGCTGGGTAGCTACATATTAAAAAGTTATTTGCTAAGCAACCATAAAATGATTTTACAGTTTTTTTAATGTAGCTATACTTACCTAATATAACCAACCATCCACAATGTTTTAAAGTATTTTTAATTACTTCTTGCTAATTTTAAGAAAAGAAGGCTTGCCAACATGAGTATTCGGGTATGTCCAGAAGGATGAGTGAATCGTAGGCTTCCCACTGAACGCTGCATCAGTGCACAGCATGAAAAATAAAAAATTCTATATCTCCTAAAGTATTTGGAATTTCTGATCTCCGCCGGGTTTAATGAAAAGAGGAAGTTAAAAAGCACAGAATAAAGGAATTTTTGGAATTTTAAATTTTGTTTTTAACAAATATTGCCCAAATATGAAAATTAAAAAATTCGATATCTCCTAAAGTATTTCGAATTTCTTATCTCCGCAGGCGGTTATGAAAAGAGGACGTAAAAGAGCATATAATGAAAGTTATTTTATATTTGTACGATTTTTTTTGGCGCTAATCCGTACACTACATATTTACCAATTAATTTTATTATTTTTAATGTCCGTTCAGTTTCAAAGTATTTATAATGTAGCTGACCTGACCTAATCTACCTTTGTCCCATTTTGTTAGTTCAGGTCAGTTACATTATAAATACTTAAAACTATACAACAAGTAAAATAAATTGATATTATTTTTAATTTCCGTTTAATTTGAAGTATTTATAATGTAACTAACCTTACCTAATGGAAAATTTCTGTTATTTAGGCATACACGCGCACACGGCAAAATATAAAATGGCGTCGGTCGAATGATTACATAAGTCTTGTATTGCTAAATAAGAACAGCGATATCTCCAAAAGTAATTGGAATTTCTTATCTCCGCAGGCGGTTATGAAAAGAGGACGTGAAAGGGCATATAATGAAAGTTATTTCAGATTTGTACGATTTTTTTTGGCGCTAATCCGTACACTACATATTTACCCATTTCTTAATTAAACTTACTTTCAGGTATCATATTTTATACTACAGACCTACTATTATTAAATTCTAAAAAAATGATGAATGTGTATTGCCTACAGTATTATAGTTTATATTGCAGTCCCACCTGGTTTAGTATATTTTCCGATACCACTTTTGATTACAGTATTAGTTTTTTAACATTCATCTATAATTTAAATGTCCTGGGTATCGTAAATTAGGTATGCTATAGCATCATATATTTAAATATATATATATATATGTATATATAAAAAACCATACCTAAATACATATTACCCACAGTATGGTATTACATGCTAGAATTCCGCTTGTTTTAGTACAACTTGCGATTCCACTTTATGTAAATAAATTATTTTCAACTGATTTTAACGTCCCGGGTATCATAAAGTATACTACAGCTCTTACCTATTCTAGTATAGAACATAATATCAAAGAAATATTTGGTATGCCATAATGTAGTTCCCTCAAGAAACAAATATTTTGCAAAACAAATGTGAAATTTTCCTGTCCCAAATGCCCTATTCCCATACTTGTACTGTAAGAACATACAGGTCGGGATTACTTCAACACCGCCTGGGTGATGACTTCATCAATGTCATTACCTTTTAGCAATCCAAAATAGTTGAACTAACCTCACCAAAACTTTTGCTTGGTTGCAAAAAAAAAAAAAAGTAAATTTTTTACATCACTGCTTTTCGGTAAATAAAATAAAATTACAAAAATTCTTTTTCAAACCCAAAACAGTATTTATAAACCTCAACAGGTTTCTGAGAAATTACAGTTTATAGGTTACCTACTTTAAGTAGCCTATGCAGTGAAGTGGTTGTTGCCATGTGCTTTAGCATAGCAACATGGGAAACCTAAGATTCACACGTCATTCCGAGGTCCAAACTGTTCCGAAGTTCACAGCTCGCACGTGAAACTGCACTAGCACATATTATAAGGGAAAAAAACCACACAAGAAAGATGTCAATATGGCCTTTCATCAACTTCAGTTATGGAGAAATTAGAGTATTGTCACACTGTAAAATACTTAAATATAGTGTGAACAGTTGGTTTGGTTAGGTTAGCTACAATATAACAGGGTGTCTACTGACCGGGAAATTCGGGAAATTCGGGAATTGTACATGAGTTTCACAACCCGGGAAAAAAACGGGAATTGTACATGATTTTTGCTTAGTGTACGGGAATTTTTTTTCTTTGCTCGTGCAATTTTCAAAGTGTTTTCACTTTTAAATATATCTCAATACAGAAGCCTTCGCACAGACCAATAAGATTTATGTCAGTTGCTTGATCAGAAGTCCAAGAACGGACTGATAATTTTAGCTAAAACATACTAGAGACTCGTAATTGCTTTAGCTTCTAATGCACGTCAATCCGTACTTCGGTCCAGAGATGTGAGGGGAATATTAAGAAGAATTTGCTGGCGACACTGTATTTTCTCTCGCTCTGTTTTTCATTTCGTCAGTAGTTTCAACGTCTCTAGTAATTCACTTTGTTGTTTACCTACCTAATCAGGGCTTACTGCGTAATAATTTACTTTTTTTTCTCTTTAAGGATGCCTTAGTTTTATGTTGCGTGTGTTTACCTAATCAGTGCTTACTACGTAATAATTTACGTTTTTTTCTCTTTAAGGATGCCTTAGTTTTATGTTGCGTGTGTTGTTTACCTAATCAGTGCTTACTGCGTAATATTGTACGTTTTTTATTCTTTGAGGATGCCTTAGTTTTATATTGCGTGTTTTTTGAAGCGGATTTGAAACGTGAGTACCATCATTATTATTTATTGATCTCGTTTACACCCGCTCCTTGAGTAACGTTGTTCAATTTCTGCTGTTTTTAAGTAACGACGTCTGTTATTTACAGCATAATTTGAAGTAGCGCCCTTTTGTCTTCTTTCATTTATGTGAAATTTTATTGTATCCGTTTAATGGCAATGTTATTCGCGTAAGATTAATTCAATGCAACGAATTAATAGTGTGATGAAAAACAAACGCTATTTTGCTTTCCTTAATAACTTTTCGCGTCTTTCAGAGTTTATGGTCTTAAGCATATTTCAGATATATTTCTATAGTTTGCATTATGTAGAAATATCTCCGATGACCGAGTTTTCAGCCACTGTTTGTATTACATTTGGCATGTCAGCAGCTGCTCTGGTGAGCAAAGCCAGAATCTTCCAGGGCTAGTTTAACTTCAGTCATTAGGATTCTCTAGTGGCTAGTTACAAACAAATTGTTCTAGTAAACAACAGTCGGGAATTACGTTAACTGATTAAATAATCTAAATAATAATATAAAGTGTTTAGTTTATGCTTTGTTAAAGCATACTGGAGGTTAAATGTATTTCCTCCATTATAACATACGCGATAGTATCTTGATTAAAATGGTGTTAGGCAAGCATGATTGGAAAACAAATTATTTTCATTGACTAACACACTTATGGAAAAAAAATATATTTGACTAGCGCTCTGTTTTTCACTAACCAATTATGAAATTACTATAGGGGCGGGTGTAGCTACTTTAAATATTAGTGTCTTACAAAGTATTATATGGCCTGTATAAATTCTTATATCCTATTTTACTTGCATTTATAAATACTCCTAATGTTAACTGTCTTCAAAATTTACCCTTTTTTCATTTTTATGTTTTTGTAGATACGTGATTCCTTTATACTTGCCTCAATGGCTAGGCGTATTCGAGGAAGAAATTCATTTCAACCACAATGGAAGGAAGAATTTCCATGGCTGCAAGAAGTCGATGGAAGCAATCATTCTGCCAGGTGTTCAGTCTGTAGAACTATTTTCTCGGTTGAGTCCATGGGAAGAACAGCTGTTGTCAGTCACTCAAGTGGTAACAAACACAAACTTAGATTAAGTAGCTCTGAGAAGTCCACCTCTCTTGACACGTGGACTACAAAAGCCGGTTCAGTTCATGTGGCAACTGCAGTAGCAAATGCTGTAGCTGAAGCTTCCTCTGTGTCTTCACTATCGAAGCTCCCTTCATTAGGTTTGGGCTCTACTGTTGCTAGCAGTTGTGAAGTTTCACAGGTAGGGCACCAAGTAAAACAGCATACTGTATCAACCAACCGTGGTTTAAGTAGTTATCTTAAAAGAGATGAAGTCACACGTGCTGAAACATTGTGGTGCCTCCAAACAGTCATGAACCACGATTCCCTCAGAGGAGCTGCTAGTAGTGTTAGCCTCTTCAAAAGAATGTTTCCGGACGATTATATTGCTAACAGCATGCAACTTCAAAAAGATAAGATTTCCTATGTTATAGTATATGGTCTATCTCCTTACTTCCATAGTGAACTTAAAACTCGCATTAACAGTTGTGACTTTTTTAGCTTGGGTTTTGACGAAAGCATGAATAAAGTAGCACAAAAGCAACAAATGGATTTGTCTGCAAGATTCTGGGACATTTCACAAAACAGAGTATGTTCTCGTTATGTAACATCAGTGTTCCTGCATCACACCACTGCTGAAGATCTTCTTAAAGCTATAAAAGCAGGCCTAGAAGATTTGGATTTTTTGAAGATCATTCAATTGTCGATGGATGGTCCTAATGTAAATTTCAAATTATTGAAACTTTTGGCTGAAGATACCCGATCTTTTCCAGATGCTCCACAATTTCTTGACATTGGATCTTGTGGACTGCACACTGTTCATAATGCATTTAAGACTGGTATCAAGAAGACTTGTTGGGACATAATGGAGTTCTTCAGAGCTTTATACTATTTGTTCAAAGAGGCTCCGGGTCGACGAGGCGACTATACACAGGCCTCTGGATCTAATGTGTTTCCTCTGAAGGTATGCTCAATCCGCTGGGTTGAGAATGGAAGAGTAGCAAAAAGAGCTAGGGAAATGTTGCCACATGTTGACAAATACATAAGTTCAGTTAAAGGCACAGCCAAGGAACCAACATGCCGTAGTTTTTCAACAGTTTCAAAGGCAATTAAAGATAATCTTCTTACAGCTAAAATAGCTTTTTTTGAGGGACTGGCTGAAAATGTGGAGGAATTCTTAAAGGAATTCCAATGTGATGCTCCAATGGCACCATTCCTCTATGATGCTTTAACAGTTTTAGTGAAGCATGCTATGACGAAAATTGTCAAGAAGAATGTTCTTGAGAGTACTTCTCTTCAAAAAATAGACGTTTTGAAGCAAAATGAGAGCAATTCATTTATCTGTCTTAAAGACATTAAAAATGTTGACCTTGGTTATGGGACAAGGTTAGCTTTGGGAAAGTGCAAGAACGTCTCCGAAAAAGATATTTTACTCTTTCGTAAAGATTGTCGCACTGCTCTACAGCATTTTGTAGTAAAACTAATGCAAAAGTCTCCTCTGAAATATCCTTTGACCAAAGCATTAAATTGTCTGAACCCGTGCCACATGTCTACAAATGCTGATGCTTGCAAACAACTTACATCTGCTCTTGAAATTGTTCTTAAAGCAAATCTTTTTTCTGCTACCACAATAGAAAGGGCTGACCGTGAGTACAAGGTTCTGTGTTCACAACCACTTGTAATGGAAGATCTGAAGACATATTCACGATCCGAGACTCGACTGGACGCGTTCTGGATGAAGTTGATAGATGGTAAAAAGGAGTATGAAAACCTCGTTCCAGTAGTTAAACTTCTCCTAACCGTATCACATGGGAATGCACCCTTAGAGCGTGGATTTTCTGTAAATAAAGAGATTTTAGTAGAAAATATGAAAGAAACGTCTGTCATTGCACAGCGTCGTATTTATGACCATGTAACCTATGAGGGTGGATTGATGAAACTTGACATTACAAAACCCATGATTCTTTCAGTAAGAAATGCGCATTGCAGGTATACAGAAGCACTCAATGAACAACGACAAGCGAACGCAGATGCTATGAAACTTTCGGAGGCAAATAAACGTGCTGCTGCTGAGCTTCGAGAGCTTAAGGAGAAGAAAAGGAAGTTGATTGAGGATGCTGAACGAGAAGTGTCCATCATCAACGAACGTGTTAAGGAGCTGCAGAAATAAGTACCATAACTTACTTAGAATTGAAATCGAGTTTTCGGACTATTGTGGACCTGTGAAATAATTTAGTCATTTACAAAAAATTGAAGGCTAGAATTTAACTTTTCATAAAAATTGTATTTTTGTGTTATCAATGGTGTAATGTATAAAATATTACAAGGTCACTTATGTTTTTATCATAATTTGTTTTGAAAATAGTGTCGTGTAGTGTGTTTATATTGTTTGTATAAATGTCACAGTGTTGAGGCAGAAGTGTTATAAGGTATACAGCTGAACTTTATCAGGATACGTTACTAAAAGGGTTGTTACCACGGACAGGTTTTCAAATAAACCTTTTAAGACCAAGTGTTCAGGCATGTGTATGTATGCTTGCATATGTTTGTAAATTTTGTTTAATCATCTTTATTTTTGTAAATCTTCTGAATATCTTTGCAAATTAAATTTTTGAAACTTAGAAATTACTATAATTTAGTTTCTGTTATGTTAGTAAAGTGCAAAACTTTTGTACAGGAATTTTCTCAGAAGTGTACAGGAATGTACAGAAATTGTACAGGAATTTTGCTAGCTCAGTTTGGTAGACACCCTGTATAAATACTGAGAAATAGTTTAACTGTTGATTAGGTCAGGATAGGTACTTTTAATTTTTAATGTAGCTAACCTAACCTAATCAACCATCTCACTCACCAATTTGTAATATGTACACAGAACGCACATGAACGTGGCCTCGGAATGGACTCTTGGGAATGTTAGGTTTTCCCACACTGAAAAGCAAAATGCAGTGGCTGCATCAATGCACAGGTATTGTAATGTAACCTATAAACGGATCATTCTTAGAAACTAGTAGGAATTTAATTTTTAGGGTAAATATAGGAAAGTCTTTAGTGTTTGAAAAATGAATCTTCAGAATTTTATTATTTTATTCACGGTAAAGCAGTGACATAAGAATATTACTCGAAAATCTAATCTAAGATAGAAATACTAGTTTTTTTTTACCTTATGTTATAAATCTTATTATTCACCTACTGTAAGAACACAAATATTTAACCTAACATCACAAATCCAACACATTTAACACCCTTTCCCTTCTACAATTTAATAAACCTTTTAACAATTAAATTTAAAACAAAAGTCTTCCTGGATTTGTATCAATAATAATCTCTATATTATTTCTTGTATATATTATATTAAGGCCAAAAATTAAACTAACATTACACCATTAAATACATACGTAATCGTGAAATACAAACTGTCACTTTTCTTGTTGTTACTACAATCACGTTACATTCTATCTCGTACATAACACCATTAAATTGATTCAACTTAACAAAACACTAATTTTGTAACTTTTCTTTGGCATGCATCCAAGTTTTTTTTTCCTTGATCCTGATTGCATAATCCTATATACATTGATCCGGTGGTACATGATGCTTGATGTTTTAATTTAGTACATCGAAAGATACAGGTCAAGCAACTTGAATAATTACAATATAAACAAATTATTTTAGATTTTTATGGAAATTTCTTCTCTAGTATTAGTATTCAACTTATCCTATTTCATTGTTATATCACAAGGATTAAATAATGTTCAGGATCTTTCGACAAACTAATTAAAGCCACCAAGCATAATATATACAGGATTATGCCATCAGGTTCAAGATATGAACTTGGATACATGATATGGAACTCAACTTTTACTCTAATTTTCATTTCTCTTGTGACTAATACACTTTGTGTACCACCCATATTCTGTACCTCTACCTTTGTAACATTATTTGTTCTCTTTAACTACTACCAACATTATTCTCCCTTATATTATTACCACTTTAAACTTTACATTACTTCAACCATCTCACTTTTATTGGCTTACTTACATGTTGTCATATATTTCTCCTACTATTTTCCTACAGAATAAAAAAATATATGTAATGTACTGTATTGTGTTTTGAACTAGACCAAATTTTTTTTAATGTACCAAACTTAACCACTTGTTATATTTGTAAAACTAAAAGTAGGCCTACCTACTAGAAGTATTACAACACCATATCAGAAAATGATTCTAAAACATTACAGGAAGTAAAAAAAAATAATAAATAAAAAATTTGAATTTTAAATTTCATTTTTGGTAAAGAGGCACTTTTTAAAAATCACCCAAAATAATTCCTAAGGGGTTAATGATTAGGTAGAGTTATCTTTTTCAATAATCAACCAACAGAAGGAATTATTTTGGGCATTGCAGTAACACTTACTTTTTACCAAGTGGGACAGTGTGTTAGAATTTGCCATTTTGATGTGTGTGTATGGATGTTAAGCTTAAAATTTTCACCTTATGTTTGTGTACAATTTTAATGATATTATTTATAAATGTGGCTGATCAAATGTTTCACTGAAGTTAACAAAATTTACTTGATGAGACAAAAAGAAACTCACCCATATCACAGGTTATTACAAGTCCTTTGTAGTTATGTAGTGAGCACGAAATGAGCAGATGTTCAGCGTTGTCTGGAATTTTCCAATGAAACAAAAATTTCTCTAGGTACCTAATGAAATGTGGATTCAGTACACCTACGTCCAGGACACTTGCACATACTTGATCCACAACCACTGAAGACGTCTCATTAGCACATGTCATTTATACAAAAAATATTCAACTATAAAGTTAAAATAAGACCACACCATGTGCAGCTGTCTTACATTCCAAAGTTTGAACTTGGAGTAACTTTGAATGAACTAAAGTTAATTAATAAATTACAAAAAAATAACAGGATGTGTAAAATAAAGTAATACCTATATAAAAAAAACCCAAAAAAACATGATACATTTAAATAAATTATTACATGAATCCCAAAAGGTAGTCAAATGGTCCTAACAGTGTTGTAGCATTTGCACCTGATTCTTTTTTTAATCACAGGACACGAATGATTATCATGTTGAATACAAATATGTACTTTACAGGATGTTTGGAAATTGTTGTGCATAAATTTAATGGGTGGCATGGAAATACAAAACAAGCAATTTGTGTTATGAAAGCATATGTCCTGCAAAGTTACAGGGACAATCATTAGCATGGAGTTTGGTGTACTTCACCCTACTGAATGAAATTACCCGTTTCAAGCAGTAGCTGTTAACGAGCTTGTCTAGTCATGGGTGTACCTGTTTTAGTGAGGCAGGATGATAAGCGTGACACTCGCTGATGCTGAACACAAGGCTGTGGTCTGGCATGCAGTCTTCTTTTGCGTAGGGCAACAATGAGTGTGACCGGTTACAATAATGTTATATGGCAGAGAAATGAAGATAAAGGTGTCATGTCAAGTCCCTTGAGTGCTTTCAAGAATTTGTAAAGGATGTTTCATGCCTAAAAATTATTCTGAAAAAAATGCAATTAGCCATTTTCACTCTTCTGAAGATACTGTTTGAGAATGAAATCCGTAAATAGGACTACTCATCCGCCCTCAAAGTATTCTTAAATGTTTTCATAAACAGACACCACTTGGATATCTTGAGCAGTTTTCAAATTGGGTGGTAATTTCTGAAACCCTACGCACTGCATGTGTGCCCAGGTGCACTTAAGAAGTATTAAGAACTTCATAGGTACAATATTATATGGTGAATTATGATAAAACCAACATAACACCTCAAAGCATATAAATACAAGATGCAATAGGGAAGTGGAAGTTAATGTACCTTAAAACACCAAAATGCAAGTAAAAACATTAAGTAAATCAATTAGTAATTTGTCTAAACTCAACGCAAATTAAAAACATTAATCTTTTACTTGTTAAATTATTAAATGTAATTTATTTAGCATTAATTTTATATCAAAAAGTACCTACAATCTAAATGGATGTGAAAAAAATTAATATTATGTAGTTTGTACCTTCATCTTTTATTATTAACATTTATTTTTTATTAATAATGTTAGCACATTTTTCAAACACAAAAATTGGCCAGTTTATTTTTCTTTTTCTTAGTGGTCTGTTCTAGATAAACTTATAACTTATAACTAATAATTTTTTTGTATAATGGATTTATTAGAGACTATGTTAGTGAAATAAGTAATATTTTAGTATTTTCATATTTTATGAATAAAGTCAATGTTTAAAAAATAAAAAAATAACACCAAAATCTCCTGTTCTAAAAATGAAATTGACCAAAAAATAATATCATTTAATCTTGTCCCTACCTATTTGGTTCATGTGTGTAGTAAAAGAGTCCTTGGTATTTGAGCACTGCTCCTGCTTTTTGTAATTTCTTTTACCTCATACACCATTAACACATGGCCATGCATGCTATTAGTGTTTGTCACTTCTTTAATCGCAACACTGTACCACTGACTGTCACAACCAACCTGTCACTGTGCTACACCAGACAGCAGTTGACTAACTATAGACGTGTGAGCGTGGCTCATCGCCTGCCTACCCAGGCATTTGAATATCACTCACTGCAATCACACGTCCGGTCAGTTGCGTTCACTCAGTCCGGTGCTACGGCAATCAAGTGCTGCTCTGCATCGTACACGCGCCACCAGGCAGCTGACTCAGAGAGCACAACCTCATTATTACAAACCTGAAGGGTCCAAATTTTAGCACTTTGTAATAACAAGGGTTTGTATTAACCAAACTATTGGAAATCGTCACAACAGGAAAAAAAATTGATATAACTTGTAATGCCTATAATATTACCACAAAGAAAATACACTGTAATATAAGCTGGCTCCACTATATACATAACATTATTTAAAAACACTAAAAAAACATTTCAATGCAGTACCTACAGAAGAACCCATAATACAAACAAAAGCTTCAAAAAAACTTACAAAATTACATAGCACTTTATAGATACAAACATTGTTCAAACCTTATCACTTTGTAATAACAAAGTTTGTATTAACCAAACTATTGGAAATCATCATGACAGAAGAAAAAAAATTGATATAACTATAGTTACAACCAACAAGAAAATACTCGGTTTGTAATATATGCTGGCTTCACTACATACATAAAATTATTTAAAAACACTAAAAAACCAACTCAATGCAATACCTACAGAAGAACCCATACAAAAAAAAACCTTAAAAAAAACTTGCATACAAAATTACATAGCACTTAATAGATTCAAACATTATCTGTTTCAACCTTCGGTTTGAAAAAAGTGTCAATTCTGGTTTGCGTTATTTGGTTTTTATAGGCATTGTTTACTGTAGAACAAAGTTTATCAAAGGCCAGAAGTTTTTCAGTGCCAACATCAATATTTGATAGCACATTTTCTAATGTTGCTAAAGTACTGTTGCCATTATTCTTACTTGGTAGTGATGAACACACTTCATCATTTTCATTTTCTTCACTTCCAGTTTCGTCAACACTTGCCTGCACAGCACAAGACTGAGCCTTGTTAATACACATCAGTTCATCATCCACTGGTGCTGCACTTGTTGCCACATCGTCATCAACTCGCACAAACTCACTGAATGGTTCCTGAAACTGTAGATGTTCCTCAAGCTGGTACCATTCTTCCACATTGCAATCTTCTACTTCTGGAGCCTGAATTTCACTGGCCCCAATACCAGCTTTCCTGAAGCAATTTGCAATGGTAACAGGTGTAACTGCATCCCATGCCATAACAATATTTTTCATTGCTTTCAAAACATTCCACTTGAAGTTTGCCTCCTTTTTCAACTCAATCTGACGAATCAAGTATGAGGTGAGACGAGTCCTGTAGTTTTTTTTTTTCACGTTCTGGATGACCCCCTGATCTAAAGGTTGCAGGAAACTTTTGTTGGCTGGGAGGTACAGCAATCTCACATGCGACAGCTCAAGTCCTGCAGAAGAGTGAGCAGAACACCTGTCTAACAGCAGTAAAATTTTCTTGTTTGTGCAAGCCATGCATCTTTCAAGTTTAATTAACCATTTCTGGAAAATTGGGATGGTTACCCAAGCAGCTGAGTTGGCTTCATAGTCACATGGGAGATTGCTTATATTCTTAAAACACCTTGGTTTTTGGAATTTTCCCACAACAAGGGGAGGAATTGTTGTTTTTCCGCTTTGGTTACAACACAACGAAGCAGTTATACGTTCTTTGCTGTGTTTCCCTCCATGGCACTTTTCACCTTTTACAGCCAATGTCTTGTTTGGTAACAAGTTATAAAATATACCTGTCTCATCCATGTTAAGTATGTCATCTTGATCGTACTGATCAAGTATTGGCTGAACAGACTGTAACCAATCCTTCACTTTGGTCGTATCAACAGCTGCAGACTCCCCACATACAGTTTTTCCAACAAGATTGTTGCGATCTTTAAATCTTTGAAGCCAACCACTGCTGAACTTAAAGTCCGAAATCCCTAACCTCAATGCTAGGTAATCTGCCTTTTTCTGTATCATTGGGCCAGAAATTGGCAAGTTTGCTACACACATTTCTTGATACCACTGTAACAAGGTAGCTTCCATTTCTTCGTGTTTTGGACCACGCAGTCTTTTTCTAGATAACTTGCAAGAACTTGTCAAAGCTAATTCAATTTTTTCACGATTTTTTAGTATCGTCGACAAGGACGAGAGCGGAATATTGAATTCTTTAGCGATTTCAGTTTTTGTTTTTCCTCCATTGTCAACTTCTTTTATAATACTAAGCTTAACTTGCAATGTTAGATCATTACGTTTACGTTTTGCAGTCATTTTACACTAGAAAAACGGTAGGTTATAGTACACGTGCAAACAAAAGGAAATACTGAAACTTATTTCCATAGATATCTCAACTTCGTATGTGCACTTCCGACTAATATAAATAAGCTATAGAGTACCTTCCTTTTAGTTTTCAGTTTACAAAACCTTTTTTTTGCTAGTTTAGTTACGATCATCAACACTAGAGTTGCGCTTTTCATCTTGTTTTTCAACCATTTTGTGTTTTACGATGCGTACATATGTATATCTTTGGAGAAACGTTTGTTTACATAATTGTGTAAACGTGATTATGTTTTGTTAAACTTTGCCCGTGAAATTCGTATTAACCGTTTACTTATACATGTAAACAGTAACTTGAGGAATTAGAACAACTTCGTATTTCATATTAACCGTATTTCGTATTAAACGTACTAAATAACATTGGAAAACATACTTCATTTCACGGGACTGTGAAAGTACTTCGCTTAAACAGGAATTTCGTACTAACTGATTCATATTAATGAGGTTTGACTGTAGTTTGTGTATCTGTGTGTGTAAATACCAGCCAGTGGGTACTATGGGTGTCCAGCTTTGGGGAAAACCTGGAATTGTCTTATGTGCAGTTTCACTTGGAGCTGAATAGGAAAAAGTTTTTGAATTTTTAAAGCTGGCAATAGCCAGCCCATCCAGTTCTGTGAATGGCAGATTTCATCAAACCTTTCATCCTACAAGCAGATGCATCTAGCATAGTCATTGGCACTGTCTTATCCAAGGAATTCAATGGTAGCAGACAGCTCATATCATTCGCCTCACGAACACTTACTCATCAGGAAAGAAAGCATCTTCAGTATATGAGTTAGAATTTAGCTGTAGTTTTTGATATTGTTAAATTCCGACAATTTTTGGAACATAAGAAATAACCCTTACAGGCTAGGCCCTTGCATGGCTTTTGGCATATCCTAAACAATTAGGCAAACTCTAATATTGGATTGCCAAAATTTCTTCACTCAAGATCTAAATTCAGAACATCTGATGCTCTTAAACCATTGTAGCAGACACACTTTCTCGAATGTTCAAGAACCCCTCCGACCAAACTCCTTCAGGGGACCCTCCAAACTGGTGTCATGCTTTGCTAACTGAGTTTCCTTTGGCATTCCGAGATCTTCAGTTGCACCAGCAGTCAGACCCACACATTTATAATATCATCAATCAAATTAAATCAGGATCTGTTCCAAAATTTTACAAATTTTCCAAAGGACTGTCAAACTATTTCAAAATTGCCCTGCCTCAAAATTTAAGGAATGTGATTTTCCAATATTACCAAACCTTTTCCCTTGGTGCTCATTTGGGCACCTACAAAACAATTCAAGGCATGCATCGGGATATTGCTGAACAGTTAAGATTTGCAAACTCTGTGCCTTCAGCAAACCAGCCCAGAAAACCCTGTTTGGTTTTTTATGTTCCGATGGGGCGGGTCGCCATGCGAAAACTTTTCATTGATTTTATAGGCTCATTTACATGATCCACACCATTCTACTGATGTGCATAAACGCCTTTTCAAAATTTGTATGGCTCATTCCTTTAAAGAAAGCAATAGCAAATACCACCATTTCTGCTCTGCAAAACCATATCTTTAGCAATGCTGGCCTCCCATCCATAATTGTCTAAGATAATGGTACACAGTTCACCTCTAAATCATTCAAAAATATGTGTTTCTTGCATGACATCCAACATTTCACCACATTATCCGAAGCCGTCGCATGCAGAGCGTTACAACAGAAACCTCCGTTCTGTGCTCATAGCTTATCATGCAAACGCACAGGATTGCGTGTTACAGATGGCATTTAACTATGCTTGCCATGAAGGACACAAGACAAACCCATTTCAAATCATGTTCATGTACCGGCCCAACATTCCTCTTTCCAACTGCTGGTCTTAGCAAGACCTTTTGCATGATGAACCAGACATACAGGAAGTTTGGAAAAGAGTTAAAGAAATCTCAAACTTGCTCATGAAGTAAACAAGAAGAAGTACTCCTAACCCTTAGAAGTTAGACGACATCCCATGAGCAAGGCCATAGACAAGAAGTCTGCCAAGCTCTCATATTGCTGTGTTTTTTTATCACCAGGTTCTGGAGAGTCTATTTTCTAAGCTCCAAACATCAAAAAGATGATTACCCAACCGAAAATCCTGTCATAGAGTTAAGTTCATACTAAACCATGGTACTAATTATAAGTATGCTAGCAAGTATTCTCTGAGCTTTAAGTGGTGCCACTTTAGTTCATAAGTTTATTGTACTTTTTACATATGAATTATGGGTATCTTGTTTTGTTGCTATGTATGAGGTTAGCTACTTTACTCTGTGTTCAGGGTTCAGGTACTGACCCTAGGCTCATTCGATCAATATAACGAGGTTCATATTTAAATTTTTCTAACTTATCCTAAGGGAACCTTATAGTTATAATTTAAACTTTTGCCTGTTGGTTTGACCACAGCGGCCAGCCGTGCTTTCTTCTTCGCAAGCTGTGTTAGCCGCATGTTTCCTACTCCCCCTGTCTCTTTGCACACTCCAGCGGGTAATTTCTCCCGTCAAAACTTCGGCAGCACACCCGTGTATTCGAGCACCCTGCTCTTGTTGGCAAGTTTCGTCAGACACCCTTATCTCTTCTCGAGCTGCCACCAGAGCACACTATGCAGCACGTCCTGAGGATGTCTCCTCAGGCTGCTCCCAGCACAGCGACTGACCGTCTGTGTTCAAGGAAAAAACCCACTGTCAGTCGTATGATTTTAATTTTTTTTAACTTCAAAGCAGTGATATTCATTTGGAGTCTGAAATGACCATAAACCAAATAGTTTTATGTAATCTCTATTATTTGTTGAAAAACCTTATGTTCAAAGGCTTTTTTTGGTAAACTTAGTTGATTATGTTATTGTCATCTTAAGATACCATAAAGAAAAACTCCAGACCAGTAAAGTATAGAGTAACAAAGATAATTGTAGTTTTTTATATTTTATCGGTAGACACTGATCATAACTAATGCTCCAATCCACTGTAATGTTTAATAAGTGACACGTGTGTGTCATCCTATGAAACTGAGCATGCATTTAAACTCACTGTTTATTAATAAGCTACAAATTAATGAGATGCGACAAAAACAAATTTTTTTCCTTATTATTTTGTTTTCTTTACTTGCCACTGACTTCTGATTGGTGGTTCAACATCTCCACGTGAACAAGAGAAAAACCAGGCAAGAAAAGTTGCATTGAACACTACATTTACAAATACATTTTGATACAGATATGCATTGACAATAGTCGATAAAAAAGAGTTCTCAGGACACTAATATTAAATAAATTTGTAATCATAATAGCTGGAAACGACTGCTATAATGACAATTTGCATAGTGCATGAGTTCAACAGAACACATTATTTGTGCTATGAAAGTGTAAAGTGTCTCTGTAAGTGTATTAAGTGGGACGGGAGGCTGTATGGGCTGTGATACTAGAGAAGTGGAGGGTTTAGCTTGCCAGACTTACACTCTTGGGAGGCACAAGGTAACTGTTGGTTCTCTTCACCGTACTTAACTATTTACAGTAATGGAGGCTAAAAGCGATATCTTTTCCATGCTGTTGTCCGCTCCAAATGGCTTTCCTTCCCCCTACTTTCTTTCTAAATTTTCCAATGGTTTCGACTGTAATCTCCGAAGGATACTGGCTGCAACAGATTGGAAGAAAAAATGTTCACAGTTGTCCAGAAACTTTGGAAGTTAACACTTTCTCAAACACTGGTGCTTTGACCTTTGCACCATACAGTGCTTACACACTACACCTTTTACAAAGAAATCATTCATGTTGCGATGATGGTTGTGATGTAACCTTATTACATAATGCAGTAACGTCAAGAAATACATAAGGGCCATCTGGTTGAGCCTCTTCACTTTTCTGCACAAGGCACTGAACCGATGAGCAGTCTTTGCATCGGTAAAGCACCTCTATGAGACCGAAGCAGTGACAATATATTTTATAGTGTAATATTACATTTATTCCTAAAATAAAGGTGCAAAAAAATTTTAATGCATAAATATTAATAAATTTTAGCCCTTTTAGCCATACTAAAGAACTAAACTATGTAGTTTAATTAATTGTAAAAGATCTGAAATACTATTCATAAGCAGATACTTTTAAGATATCTAAAGCAGTTTTTAAACGGCATGTTGATGGCAACTTTAAATATTTCCTGTGATGTAGAACCAGTTTTCTTAAGCTGCTAGGCAGACTGCCATGTGGCTTCTTTGGAAAATGTTGCCTGAACTGAAAACTAAAACTGTGAGTGTTAGCTCTCGGCCGAGGTGCTCAGTGTGGTTGTGTTTGCAGAATGCCTACAACTGCTGGATAGCAGCGTGCTTGTACGTGCTGACGCTACTTCTGTCTGCGCACCAGTTCTACGTGAACAGCAGGTCGTCGCACACGCTGTAGTACCTAGTCCGTGTTTGCTGTGCGTAAGGGTTGTATTGTTTACATGTTTGTACATGGGTATATTACCCAGCTCTCTAGTTGTGGGTAGGAGGTGGTGGACCCATTTTGAAATGTAGTATTATCAAGTATTTTAACTGTTGGCTCTGCAGTGTCCTGCCACCTGTATCAATTATGAACACAGTAACAGTTTTTGGTTTTATGAAGTTATAAATATTGTTTTATTTTTTATTGTACATTCCATTAAATATAGTTATTTTCAATACAGAAAAAAAGTATGCAAAACAGTTCAGTGGAAGTTCATTATAAAGTACATCTCTTGATAGGATTACTCACTTTAAAGTAGTATTTCTATAACCCTACAGATGTTTATATTAAGTAACAATTCAGTATACGGCACTTTCGTAATATTGTGTCAAATTGAGTTTTTTTGTTCATTGTAATGAGATTTCACTGAATATTATCTGTATGGATTCTTGTGTGTTCAGTAAATGTCTAGCCTGATTCTTAAAAAAAAAAAAAATACAGGTAGGCTACAGTTAAAATGTAACATATGTATATTTGTGATTTTTCCACTTGGTGAACCAAATTACTCTCCATATTTTTTTTTTTTTTTTATGTAGTTGTCCTGAAATATTGTATTATATGTATTTAATTGTAAATTATACTTGTGTTTAATATGAAAAGAGAGTTTCATTATTTAACATTCAGTTGAGATTGGCTTGGAATGGAATAATGGCTGTCAGGCCGGGATTACTATGACTTGATGTATCAAGTAAACTATTACTTGCATTCATTCATTTCAAGTTTTATATTATGATGCTACAAATTTTCACTTGAAAATTAACTAAGGATTGGAAATTGAAACTAATAATAGCTGAGGAGTTTGATTTAACTAAATTCTAGTATTGTCTATATTTCAAGGGTATTAATATTATTATTCAGCTGTGACATATACTGTTGGTGAGACATCTAAACACAGGTGACAAGGAAATGACATGACAACAATAATACAAGAATTTTGTACAAGTTTGAAGCTTCTTGTCTTATTGTGTTATTGTGTTCTACTTAAGTTGCTGTAAAATGTAGGAGGATGGAAAGAGCTATATTTAGAATAAATTGATTTACTTAGACTTTTATTTTACACTTGCATCAACAGTGCATACAAACTTGTGTTAATGTTTATGAAATGTTTTTTTCTGCCGTACAGCTTTAAAAAATTAAGTCAGTTACAACTCATGTGTTCATTGTATGAAACTGCTGATTGTCACGCTTCAGGGGACCGTTCCCCCTCATCGATGTGCCAGGGCACCGGCCCTCTGCACCTTCCCTTAGCATTCATCATGGCTATCCATTTATAGTTCTTATCTGAGAATATGTTTAAAAAACTGTAACCCGACTATGGGAAAAAAAACACTAAAAGGTAAGAAACAAGGTAGGTGCTGTTGATATCATTGTTTTATTGAGTAAAACAAGTCATTTGATATGTTAGATATTCCTATTTATTTAGTTCTATTGAAATCCTCTGTCACTTCCACATTAATAACATTATAATTCCATTCAAATGCCGTAGTTGTGCGTTGTCAACTACAAAAAGTAAGCATTTTAACTTGATACACAAGCAAGCATTTTAGTTTGATATATTATAAGAATGGTAAATTAAATTATAACATTATATCAATATGATAGAAGATTTTAATTATAAAAGATTGATCTTACTTAATCTTTTATATAAAATTATCGTGTCACAGTGTTATCATACTCCTCCGAAACGGCTTGACTGATTTTTATCAAATTTTGTATGCATATTCAGTAGGTCTGAGAATCGGCTACTATCTATTTTTCATACCCCTAAGTGATAAGGGTTGTCCACCCTAAACATTTTTTTTTAAATTTTTGGACAAAATTTTTTATTCTTTTTATAATGTGGCATTAAAAAATACATACAACCCTAAATTTTCACCCTTCTATCACCAACCCCTAATTTTTAATAGAATTTTATATTTTTCATCCCCGGTCGATAGCTGATCAATTAACACTTGATCAACCTTCCCCGCCTACAGCGAGCTCATTATCTGGATTAACACATAGACCACATATTAATATGAAATTCCATCCCTAAGGGAGTGAAAAAGTGATAATTTCATTTTATAATGGAAAAAATCATAGGTCATAGACATACAAATAGTGAGTGAGTGAGTGTCATTTCTTTATGTCTGCCACACGATCATACACATAGTAAGGTCTGGCAAATTCATATTTTTCTCCTTAGTGAGACCAGTCCGCTTAGTGGAGCTCGCAGCGGCTAGCAAAATAAAGGCGCTTATAACAGTTTTGTTCTTAACTTCGTCAATAGATAGAGTTAGTTGACTTGAATTTTAAACACACTATCGTTTGATGCGTTTGTCATGTCTTTAATTTTCATTTGTTTGTGCCGTATGCATTCGTATACCATTCATCCGATTGCGATGAAATTTTGGTAATTTGTTATGTGCATGCTCATGAAGGTTACTGAGATGGTATAACTATTTTTCAATAGTTGGAGCACGAATCGTGTCAAAAAATGTGTTTATTTCATTTTATATAGCGGCACTTTGTCTGTTTTTGTTGAATAAGTGCGCACGCATGACACAATTTATTTAAATATAAAAGAGAGACAGAGATAGAGTGATATATATATATATATATATATATATATATATATAGTGATATAGAGACGGAGAGATAAGTTGAGATAGAGCGAGGTATAGAGAATGAAATGGGTTAGATAAAGAGATATATAGATGTATAGAGCTATATAGAGATTTATATATAGAAGAGATAGAGATAGTGTGAGGTATAACATGTAAATATGTAGATATAAAGAGAGAAATAGCGATAGAGAGATACATAGATATATAAAGATGTAGATAGAGATAAATATATGTTTAGAGAGATGGATAGATGATTTGTATATGGGTAACTACTTCAAACATATTACAAAACAAAACTGAATGAGGCATTTCAATGCATGCCGAGAATTAGCTAGATAATGGAATCTTTTTAATATTAGTAATCTCTTATTTTCAAGCTTTAATCTATAGTGCTTTATAGAGTCTAGACTACATACAGACCACCAATTTTTTGATATATACAGGTAAATAACTATACACTGGCAGAACGTCTGTCGGGATCTGAAAGTGATATAAATTATTTTGCACACTTGACATTCAATTAAGAAGACAATTACTTACTACATATGATTTCGAAAAATGTCCCATTCACCCTGTGTTCAGCCTGGGCAATGCCGGGTACTGCAGATAGAAATTCCCTATAAATAATTTATATTGCAAAACAACGTTTGCCGGGTCAGCTAGTAAAACTATAATAGTAATCAACACTTACCTTATTTCTTACCTTTTGGTGTTTTTTCTGTAGTCTGGTTACAGTTAAAAAAAACAAATCTGTAGTTGACAATGCATGACTACAGTATTTGAATTGAATTATAATAAATGCGGAAGTGACAGGATTTCAATAGAACAAAATAAATAGGAATATCTAACATATCAAATGACTTGTTTTAATCAATAAGATGATGATATCAAACAGCACCTACCTTGTTTTTTATATTTTAGTTTTTGTAACCGTAGTTGGGTTACAGCTTTTGAAATTTTTTTTAATTTAATATTTTTCGTGTTAACCTGTGATGCGACAACAAAAAGACGAGTGATATAATAGCATGAGTAATACATACTTAATAATTAAACATAGACCAGGACATTCATGATAAAACAATTGCTCAGTATACGGAATTGGATACAGTAAACCACCTTTATCTGCGTACCGGCAATGCTAGGAGATACAGCATAGGCGTAGTTAACATGAGTATGTGTGAAATGTAAGCTTAGTAGTAAAGGTGAAAGTTTGTAAGAAAATGTGAGAATGAGAGGGAGGTGTGTGTGTCTGTGTGTGTGTGTGTGTAATATAGTTAAGATTAGGGATGGGACGAATCCACATTTTGGTCGAATCCGAATCCTTGTTCGAATCCTCAGTGTTTGTCATCGAATCTCGAATCCCAATCCCACACTAAACTTCACCACATGTTATTAAAAAAAATGCCACATATATTTTAAAAAATTACATAGGCCTATGTATTAAAAAAATCACATGGGTATTTATAAAATTATAAAATAAGTGCATAGTGTATACACCTGATATAAAATAGAGACAAATAACCTCAAAAACCACACACGTAAGTTTGCATCTGTCTAATTCTCTGTTAAATTAATCCTTCCAATGTTTTCAATAAAATACGTTTGTATAACAGACACCATTTAAAAAAAGTTACATTTTTTTCTGCAATGTTATATTATTGAAGGTTGGAAATGATCGAGTAGTTATGCTAATTGACAAAATACAGCGTAGTTTATCTAATGTTTGTGCTATTTCCGTTACCTTTATAATACAATTTAGGTATCCATACAATTTTCTAGAGCTGGACGAACCTCAGTTCTCTGGTTTCGAACCGAACCAAACCGAATTGAACCATAGCAAAAAAATTTCGAACCGAGCCAACCTCATACAGAAATAATTGTTTTGAGATAAAATGAACTGACCACCAGCATTTTGGTTTTTTAGCCCAGGCATTTTAGGGGAAAAATCGAGCAAACCTAAAAAAAAGTAATGTAGTTTTGAAATTTGGCAAAGACATTCCTTTGGGTGTTAAAAATTTATCCTAAAAAGTCCCCATCTTTCAGATGCCGGCTTCATACTTTTTTAAGGCAATAAGGGCGTAAATGCCAAAATATGCATATCACGACTGTTGCGCGAAAAATGTTCATTCTAATATATCAAAATTTGGTCAAAATTTTAAAGTTAAGGGCTCAAAAACCCATTGTTGTGCAGTAGTCTTGTAATCCTTAATATGTCAGTCAATTATTATCGCATACACATGTTTGACCCAACAATGTAAAGCTAATAAAATAACGTAAAACTTTTATAAAGGTATGTTTTTGCCTATCAGTGGTGGATTTGATGTAACTGGTGATTGTATAGAGCAGTGATACATTTTACTTCCATTAGTTGAGTATAAATTAGGTTATAAGATAATGTTTGCTGCGTATAAAGTAATAAAAACGAATGATTAAGGACTAAGGGCCCTTAACTTTAATTTTGACCAAATTTATATATATTAGAATGAATATTTTTCGCGCAACAGTCGTGATATGCATATTTTGGCATTTACGCCCTTATTGCCTTAAAAAAGTATGAAGCCGGCATCTGAGAGATGGGGACTTTTTTGGATCAATTTTTAACGGAATGTCTGTGCCAAATTTCTAAACTACATTATTTTTTTTTTTAGGTAAAACACTAAAATTCCTGGGCTATTTAACTGAATGGTGAGAAAGAAAGGTTCTCCAGCCATATATAAAATTAAAACATTATATAGCTTAGCTTTATTAAAACATTGCAAAACATTTTATAAGTAAAGTTTATGCAATAATAAATAATGAAGGAAAGAAAACAGTTTAGAGAAAACCATTTTGCATTTAATTTCTTTATATATATATATATATATATATATATATATATATATATATATATATATATATATATATATATATATATATATATATATATATATATATATATACACACACGTATATATATATACACACGTATATATACATATACATACATATATATATTATATATATATTTATAGACACACACACACACACTTTTAATTAATGAAGAAGTTCCATCTAAATTTCAAAAAGACTATCTTCCTTTTTCAGTGTACACTAACCTACATTAAAAAAAATATATTTTATATAGATGACGAACATTCAGCATAAGGCCACATAACATATTTTTGTGGTAGACATAACCTAACATTTTTAATAAGTAAAACTTTTTTTTTGATAGGACTTTAAAAAAAAGTCGAATGTGATTTAAGTTACCTATCTACATTACAAAACCCGCTGACTGCAGTTGCTATTTTCTTGGAAGAATGCTGCTCATCAGAAGAAACTTTAGAAATTTTTTGGGGTGGTTCTGGGTCGTCATTATCTTTTCTCCATTTGGAAAACTTGAACGACGTAAGCCTGCTCATCGCAAATCACCTCAAGAACAATAATATTGTAAACGTAACGTAAGAAGTGTGGTTATAGAAATTTGCGTAGGAAAAAAGAAAACACGAGAAATAATGATGGCTGCCGCGACTTCGCTTGCCAACTTAGTACCTGACTGTTATAACCAAAAAGGCCAAAGAAAATAAATACATCCCAGTAATTTAAAATACGTAATTTACATAATCATTTCCTACCACATTTGTCTGGTGTTAACTTGATCACATTAGTTTTGCCGAAATACGAGAGTTCTCGTACATGCGCTTTAGTTTAACGTATGGTGATTTTACAACACTTCTCGTACACGCACTATAGTTAAAGGTATAATATACAATACCTTTGGCATTTGTACGATAGTTTCAATTATGAAGTACGAGAAATGCATAGAAAATTCTCTAAAGTAAACAAAAAAAACAAAGTGCGCCTATATGAAAAAATGCTATGCGAGTTATGCGACGATTAATATTTTTTTTTTATTTTGTCTGCACTTGAAACTGTTGAGGTGACGATTATGCGATAAAAGTCGGAATATTTCAAGTAATGGTATTTTGTTGTGCTGTTTTGTTAATGGTTTCAAATGGGGGTTAGAAAATTAGAAAAACATAATTTTTTTTAAATAACGTTCGGTTTTTCGAATATATTTTAATAGGTTTCGAACCGAACCGAACGTAAGGGTTCGGTTCGGTTCGAAATTTTCTAACTTCGCCCAGCACTACAATATTCAATTACTACCTAAAACTCTTTAAAACCCACCTCGGATCCTACGAATCCTCGAATCCATAGGATTCTGTATATTCGACGAATCCAAGATTCGAAAATCCCATCCCTAGTTAAGATGTATGTAATCTTGCTGTACATAATTTAAAAAATAGATACAAGAAGATAACTGGGTATTTACTTATTAGTGAGCAGAGTCAATACTTCTCAGCCTTTCCAACTCCATCAAAGACGCTGAATCTTGAGGGTTGCATAAAAGTTTCCGCGGGTCCAGTTCGCTAATAAATAAACCCTCCAATGTTCTTAGCCTACTTAATCCAACGTAAACTTGGCCCTTTGCAAAAATACATTTTCCAACGTCAAAAAAAAGAAAAGAAATGAAATCGGTTAAAATCGGGGTTTACAAGATAAAATCAACTCCTCCTCCTATTGTTGAAGTTGGTTAAAATGTAGCCTATGTTACCCGGGCCATAATAACGAATCGATTGACAACTTACTCATCAAAATCAGATTAATAGTTTAGGCGCTACAGAGGAACATATGTAAATACATACATACATACATACATAGACTGCTAAAATGATAACCCTTCCTTTTGGCTTTGCCGTAGTCGGGTAAAAAGGATTCATACCTTCTCTACTCCCACATTTCACTCATGAATGCCACTCCAAATTCTTTTATATTGCACACGATCAACAAAGCTGTTTGCTACATTCATAACCAAATCAAAATTCTTGTCTTTGTTGTTCCATGTAAGCCTACACGTACTCTATATTTTTGGGCCTAGAAACATAGGAATTTAATATTTTTTTTAAACCAGCATCTATTGTGATATTAGCTTTTGTTGTAATTATTTAGAACTTAATATTTACATTTCAAATGTATAAAAAAAATAGATACTAATGTATAAAATATCTACAAATAATACAATTTGTTTATACCTTCCTACATTAAAACCACAAAAAAGTTTTCATGCTCATTTTGCCTATAAAAAATTGTTAGTGGAATGTGCTAGCAATCTTGTTCAGTTTTATTTTATAGTAATTTACAAATCAACTGGATTAATTTGGTTAGGCTTATATTTTTAAGTTATCTCGGATGCATCGCAGAGACATGGAAATATCATGAAGCATAATCACAAAAACTAGCGTCAAGAACAATAACCAGAAAATCATCACATGGTACAAGTGTAACATTAAGGAACTCTGAGTGCCTATATAGCATTCTCAAGTTTACTTCACTTTCTCGTAAAAGTAAACTGCAGGAGAGTGCAGCTTGTTTTGTTTTAATTGTACTAGCCAACCATACACATGTCGCCGTGAAACAAGATAATGTGCGGCAAATGTGGTGAATATGTTGTGCTGGTGTATTTACTGATGTACTGATGTGCCTGAGGTGACAAACATACTTCAAAAAATATAATACATGTGCATGTGTTTTAGACAAACTGAAAAATAAGAATATAAGGTGAGTTGAGTCACTAAAAGTCTATGATTTTTTTTTTTTATCCAAACAGGAGGCTGTTACTTCATAGGGCCTGTGATGTTCTTAATATACTTAAATGATTATGTCCGTAACACATGACAAGTTACAATCGTGCCCTGCTAAAACGACGACTGTTCCTTGTACATACATAAACACTTGAAACAATATGTCATCAGGGATTTCAGGTAGTTGGGTGTTAAGTTCTGTTTATGATTACTCAATTATTCAAAGACTGTTAGTAGTTTAATTTAAATAAAAGAGTTTCAAATTAATTTTAAAATTTATTCTCCTTAGGATGAAAACTGAAATGTCCTTTACAAGATAGGTCACTCACTCACTGCTGCAGATTATTATTCACATTCCTGTGCCTTAAAGAAATAAATGTCCCTAGCAACTGTTATCTAAGTACTAAATAACACTGGAACTAACATCACAGGCCTGCGCTGCATGTGTGAGGCCTAATTTCTAATTGAAATATCAGAAACTGGGAAAAATCGAAGGGTGTATTATTAGTTGTGTCACTGCTCTGACCCCAGATGTTACATTGTCCACTTTAACAATGTCATAAGAATGTTTCTTGGGCCGCCGAATGGTGCAACCTCTCAGGATGGCACTCGAACTACGACTGGCGAGGCTATGCAGCTACGTCCACCATGCGGGGAAGAGGCAGGTGACGGACCTTGCCAACCAATCACAACATAGCTCTTACAAGGACACAGTAGTATACAAATTTCTTTTTCTTTGCATTGAGGCTTTTCTGCATAAAATCATGAAATATAGAACACTTGGCTCTGACAAAACTTTGATAATTTTACCGTCTCTTGAGGAAGCATTCATACCTCTGCTGATTTTCCCATTGTAAGAAATACATTTAGAAAATGTCAGAAAGTCTTAGTAGGTACTGAAAAAAAAATCTAAAAAATTGGTGCTGCTGAGTTTCACTTGTTCTTTCTTTTCCCAAATCAGTACACAATGTTCTAGATATTACAGAAACAATTATAGCATCAAAATAAATACAAACATAATACATGGGTATAAAAGTACTATTGAAAGTAAATAAAATATGGAAAAATGCAGTTCTTTACAGGTGAACTCTGAGCGACCTCCAGGCCTCCAAAGCTGTGGACCATTCAACAGCTTTCTTCATGCTTTCTTCGTTAGTACTGGAACTGGCATTCACCTCGTGGTAAGGTTCTGTCACGGTTCATCTCGCACTGGTGCTCATGTTTCTTGAGGCAATGTAGGCAGGGTGGTAACAGAATTGCAGATCTTATGGTGGGCTAACTGAATCCCTGAATCCATCTATGATGCACTAGTAGCTAGCTGCTGTCGGAACTCTGCAGGAGCCTCTGGGTAGGGTAGGTGCACAAACCTCTCGATGTAAGTCTCGAATTCCTGAATTGTTTCTAAGTATCACTGTTGACTAGTATTCAAAACAGTCCTGTACACATCACCCACATGTCGTTTGCCATACCTCAGTTCTAGGGCTTCTACTACCACTGAATGTTCCCCCTGTTTCGAAACTAGTATAATTTGCAGCAGCTCAAGTGTATATCCTGGCAGGGCCAAGACGAGTGCTGTAGCTTTCTCTTCCTCGCTCCACCCATTCACTTCCGCAGCTGCCTCGAACTGTCATTGTGTACTGCCCACAAAGATTGGCCCTTGAAAGTGGGTGGCTTGAATTTTGTGTGGAAGTTGGACATCTCCAGAGACACTCATCTGACTTGCAGCAACTGTAGCTCTTTTTATTTATTTGGCATTCTCAGTTACTGCCACTACACGCACCTATGGGTATTTGTTAAATTTAGCTGGCCAAAAGTCAAATTCTCAGAATTGCACTTGGGTGAAAAAACAAGTTCCTATAAAAGCCAGGTAGTTGGGTGACCCAAAAGATAGGTTCAGTTGGATTTTAGGCATTGCTCGCAGTGGTTGTGGATTTTTGATATTCGTGTTGTAAAACTCAATGTTTAATTATTTATTATTTTATGTTATGGTGTGAAGAAATAAATCATAGTTATGGATTCTGAAACTGCTGGTAAGTGCCTTTCTTTCAGTAGTATAAATGTTTTAATTTTACTTATCATTTTTTTTTTTTTTGCCCTTTTAAAAATGCATTTAAATTCCATTTTTATTTCGAAAATAATTGTTTGTGAGGTTTTTTATTTTTAGTGCCAGGCATTGCCCGGATATGATTGTTACATATTCTTAAAATATAATTCTACTTTCGAAAATTGGTTTCAACTAATTCCTACTCCATGTAGAGCAATTTCTAATTTCTAGCATGAAAATGTGAAAATATTAAAATTTTCTATAATTTTGTTTTCTTATTTTAGGACCTTCTGGAAGTAGTATAATGACTTGCAAAGAAATATTTGACCTGATGAGATCGCAAAATGATCTCAATTTCAAATGTCAATTAGAAGATTACTTATTTTCACATAAACCTTTTACTGAAGAAAAAGTGACTGAAATTAAGCATAATTTTTCAAGATTGAGATCAGAAATGAAACAGCGCTTGGAGCAGCAAAAAACAGACATGATTTATTTGTGAAAAACAATGAAAAGTGTTTAAGTGGAGTGTTTGAATTACCCATATTAATGCGAAGACCAGGTAGACCAGCAAAATCCTTTCAAGATGTAGTGAGCGAAGCAAAAGATGGAAGACTGAGAGTATATGTTTGTTGGATAGTCCTGAGAAAATTATCTATGCAGCTCAAATGGAATTGAGAGGCCAAGGATATAGATATGCGTCAAATATACTGAAAGAAATTTCAGAAAACAAGGATCGGGTTAAGAAGTACAGGAAGTCAATTCAGTGTAACAAGGCACATGCCAAGCAAGTTTGTCCAGAGGAAGCATTAGCAATGTTTGTAGACACAGATTTGCCAAGAATACAATATGACAGAATCAGACAAACAACAGGAAATCTTCCTTGCTACTCAGTTTTGCAGCAATATAAAAAACAATGTTATCCTCCCGATGAATTTTTCAATATAACCGAAACCTGTGCCAAAGTTAATTTACAAGATGTCGTGAACCACACCGCCGAAAGATTACTGGTCCATTTAAAAGAAGTTTTGAAAACCCTTAAAGATGATGAAAAAGCTCTCAAAATTATTTGTAAATGGGTATGTGATGGCTCACAACAGGCTCAGTTCAAACAAAAGTTTGAAAATGATAGTGGATGCGACTCACATATTTTTTAAAGTTTGTTTGTGCCGCTGCGGATATAGTATATGGAACGGAAGATAAAATATTTGGTCAAAGTCATGTTCAAATTACACAAATTCTGGAGGACCACGCGAGAGTAGAACCACTACTTGTCGGTAATTATGATACACTGATCATAACTGTTTCCTACTTCCGGCCAGTGTGACCACACACATTGTAACAAAAATATCCACTGTAAACAGATAAGTCCTAAACATGCTACCCACTGAGATATACATGAGGTCTCCTCAAAGAATTTACATACATATAAAGTCACACTATTTACAATGCATTGTATTTACAGAAACTGCATTGGTTATTGTGTTATTGAACAGGAAGTCTGTATAACTTATGTACTGGATTACAAAGTTCTCCCTTCTGGGTGTGTACTGTGGCAAACCTGATGACTCCATCCTTGCCTGAGTGCACCTTAACCACTCTGGCCATGCACACCCTTGAGTTGGCACATGTTGTTATACAGTGAGGACAAGGTCACCCTATGATCTGGGTGATCCACTTTCCCCGAGGCTACAACTGCTGTAGCTGTTCCCTGTACCAACGAGGGTGCACACCATCTTCCATCTTCTGGAAAGGAAAATTGTCTTGTCATCTTCATCTGGTTCTGGTATAGCTACAAGCGGAGATCCGGTCAGGAAATGTCGTCATGAGGGTCAGACGATATGGGAGTTATGGTCTGGAGTTAAGACAGCCCCAACTCTGAGTGAGAACCTGGTCGCCAACATGACGGAGATGGTATTTGGCAGATTTCACAGCAGCCTCCCTCAATCCTCCTTGTTGAGGACTTGCAGATGGGAGAAAATGAAACACAATGGAATGTGTCAATGCAAAATCTTGCCAGGATTTTGATTTAAGGAGGTTCTGGAAAACTCGGGTGAGCTGTCTGGACGCTCCCACAAAGTTAGTGCCGCAATCTGAGTTCCTTGACACGAACCGTGAGAGAGCTGCAATGAAACTATCAGCAGTCAAGTCAGTCACAATGTCGATGTGGACAGCCTTTGTTACAAAACAAATAAAAATGGAGAGACATGCCTTTTGAATTGGATAATGCCGCAATCCATTCAACTGAATTGAAATGGGTCGTGCATTGTCTACACCTGTTCGCTCAAATGCACGAGTAGGGGTAACTCTTGATGGCAAATCACCCATTGGCCGTTAGTGGTAATGGACAAGAGGTACCCGCCTGCCCTTTAACATCACAGTGTCACTTGATCCACGTGGAGAGGGGATGAACTGTGGGAAACAAAGCAAGCAGACACTGCCTAATGCTACATATGGCCGCAACTGCGATGACGACGAAATTGGAGATGAAGATCAAACACAGACTTTTGAGTCTTGCAGAATTTCACAGAATGAAGTATGTAGTTAAGGCTCAAGAGACTGCAATTCAATACAATGAGCAACAAGAAGAAGCTACAGGAAGTGACATAATAAAGCTTTAAAGATGGCGAGATTTGGCGGCGAATAAACGGCACTCATCAGAAAATCAGACTACAGTAAAAAATTTCTTTAACTCCTCAAAGGACTGAACTTCAAGTTTAACATATATAACTCATAACTTCAAACAATAATTCTGTAACTGTAAGTTCATTTCAATTATTTTTTTCTATTGTTTTGTTGTACTCGAACATGATTACAATGTAAGATTGTAAGGTGTATAATAAAATATGTACTGTTACGAACTAGAGCAAGGCCGGGACACGTGCAGGTGCAGAGCTGGCTGGCGGCAGCCGCAACATGAGATGCACCGCGCGCGCCTGGAAGATAACAAGGATTGTCGCTTTCCCCCCTCCTTCCCACCACTCCCTGCGCAGCACCCTGCCTTTGACACATAACTGACACCTGACAGCTGCGGAGTTACGCGAGCTGCCGACACGTGTTTCGAGAGATTTCTGCCATCGGTATGGCGCGGAATGAAGCGACTGGCCCCAGTCGCGCCCGGGGGTTCTGAAGGTGTCTGGGCCTATATATGTGCCTGGGACGCCGGCCTTGGAGCAGTGGAGTTCAGGTGGGAGCGTTCCCGCGGCGGAGTTTCCGGGGCGATGGTGCGGCAGAGTGGCGAAGGTTCCACGGCGAAGAGTTCAGTTCCGGGCAATAGTGGTACAGGCGCGGCGGAGTCCCAACCGAAGTTCTGAGCGAGGCGTCGGGCGGACCCTCGGCGACGGAGTCCCGCGGCAGAGGTTCACGAGGGGTGCTGCGGCGAGAGTTGCGCCAGAGGTGCGGCCCAGCGAGGTGTGTGGAACGAGTGACTGGGGAAGCAACATTTTTTAAGTAAAATTGATTAATTGGCATTTTCAGATTATTTGCTAGTAATGTAAATAATGGCAATAAATAAAAATGTGTGTGTAGTAAAATCTATTAATTGGGCTTTCCTTTACGAACCCGCGGTAAATCGTAACAGTACGTACAATGTATGTTCCAAGATACAATGTAGCTTAACATTTAAGAATTCACTCCTCCCTATTATCTGATGTTTTGCTTATGCGACGGATTCATCTTGATTGTTAATCAATCTGTATATAATATTAGTATTGTTAACAGTACAGACTGTGAATGACTGTTATGTCATATGTCAGTTGAAACAAATAATGTAATACAGCATATATTCACAAGCTTGTATTTAATGAAACTGTGGTAGTATTTATAGTCATGAAGATTCATATAATTGATTTACTACTAGCTTCTGTGAATTTAAATTTTGAGGTGATACCAAAGATATAACTTTGTATTTATTTTGATAATAAATTTTAAATTTTATTTTATTTAGAATAGGCACCCTACATGTACCCTAATCCTGGTTCTACTTATATACAAAATAATTTAATTATTCCCTCATCTACGCATAGCCCTGCAACTACCTGGACACAAAATATGTTATTCCATATTAAGTCCACATAGAATAAAATGTTAGAACCATACTCAGGTGTTTGTTGTCCACGCAGGTCGTGCAGTCAGAGTGCTCGTCTTCCTCCAAGGTCATCCAGGTTATGTTCTCGGCAGGGTTGAACCTGGACTTTTCACAAGTGCAAAATGTGACAGATGTCGTATTTTGTCATTTCAATGTTCTCATATCACCACCTTTCTTTGTCTTGAATGACTCCAAGACATTAGGCTCAATCCATTTCATTTAATGCTATATCTAATACGAAGAAAAAGGCGTGATATAAATCTGATTCAAACAAATTGTTTTACACCAACACTGAAAATATATCATGTAGTTAATAAATGCATTTTCGAGCTCCCAGGATACAATGGAAAGACTACGGTATTGCAATCTTAAAATTGGTTCACGACAAGATCTAAAACAAAAGATTCCAGTGTGATGTGTTGGGTGGAGAACACTATTTGCAGCAGGAAATGAAGTTGAATGTGTCACACCTCTCTAACCACAGCCCAGGTTTACCGTCATCACTTCTCCAGCACGCATGGTGACAGTGGCAGCAGTAGTGAGATACTTGTTGAGGGGTGAGGGAGGTTCATGAGTGAGGCAGTGTTTGTGTGTGTTAAAGTATGTGTGATCGTCTGTAACATTTCACTTAAAAAACTTACATATACTAATAATAAATACTTCACTCCAAAAAAGCATTATTACTGCCTTCATGTGCAGATGCAAGTTTGTATTTGTATCCAAATTTTGTGACGTATTAAGTTCGGATCAGTTTTGACAACTCGTAAATTTTTTAAGGTTGACCCTAGTTATATTTGTGAGATTCCTCAGTTTCCTAAAGTCACTATTGTGTTCATTGGATTGCAAACCAACAAAAATGATAATCTCTGGAGAGCACTGTGTGGGGTAAAGTGCACAAGGGCTTAGTCTCTTCCACACAGTCAGTCATCAAAGTCCCATTAGTCAGGTAATGAGATGGCAAGAAGCATGGATGTGTGAAGATTCGGAAACTTGGTCAAACTGACTAATGTTATTTTGGCTTTAAGGAAATTTATGAACTTGGAAAACTCTAAAAGATTTTTTTTTCAGTGCAGAATACAGTAAAAGCCATATTTGACTTGGTTGTTCGGAGACAAATAACATATGTGCTATCAGCTTGAGCCGGCGTCATTGTCGCCGGCAACAGACATCTGAACTTCGCACCTGCCTCAAGGAGCTTGCCCACGATGAGAGACTATCCCCTCTCTTTTTCCCCCTGAGCTTGCACAGTAGAGCCTTCTTTATGTCTTGCCTCCGAGCTCTCAACATGTTCGTCAGTTGACTTACCTTTCGGTTTGCTGGGTCAATGCAAGGGGGCGGCAGCATAATGTAAGTCGTTACAAAACTTGGTTATAGCTTCAATTTTTTCTAAATTTGCTTTTTGACCCCGCCTTTTGAATTTTCTTTTGGGATAATGATTCTCTTTAATTATGATTTCAGTAATGGATTCATCGAGTTTGACGCAACCATGAGCAATATAGGACTTGTGATGAGCCAGGGTCATTTGTTCCCTTGCAACTTGTTCCTATGCAAGGCCACAGGTCAGTTGCGTGTGTATGCGATGTGTAAAAGGCTTAGAGACATTCCCTTGTAACTGGCATGTTGTGTCAAAGGACTTTGTTCAGTCACGTTAAATTGTGTGTGTTGGAGTTGGCGCGGAACTTGTGCAGCACTTAAGATCTCTGCCTTTATTTCCTTCCATTGCCTTGTGTCGCTCGCGTCTTGCTTTCCTTTTTTATGAGCTTGCAAAGGGCTTTAAGGATAATATTCGCTTATGTGCGTATGCTATTGTCCGGAGACCGATAATGTGTTTGTTAGTATGCAAGGCTTTGTTAGGAAGTACGTGTTAACATTGAGGTGCTTTGTGATAATGGTCTGCACCCATGGGAGAAATGTAAAGCTTTTTTTATCTGGATGTAATGAGTTTACTTGTCTGTAGAAATTTCTTTAATGCCTTGTTATATTTTATTTTTTTTTGCTCGAGGCTTGTGTGAGACAGGTGTGCAGAGAACCATTTGCGAGCTTCAAACACTGACTTTTGAACTCGGCCCTAAATTTTGTAATATTTTAATATAATTTTAATATAATTCTGCCTGTGGGCCTCTGATATTTCTTTACGTGTATATTGCATATCATATGTGTGGAAATAACTATATACAAATAATGCAATGGATTTAAGATTTTTATAGCATATAAAAAGTCCAACTTTTGAATTTTGAATTGTTCTATCTGCTCTGTAATGCTATAGCCCCACCTTTTATTAATTACATTTCTTACACCTAACACTTTCAGAACAGGGCTGGAGTCTACACTCGGCTCTTCCTTTAAACTTGTACAGGAATCCAGGGAGTTGAGTCAGCTGTGAGAGTTTGCAGTCCTGAGTTGATGCATAGCTCAGCCCCCACCCACTGCGCTTTCAAGCTAGCTGCATTTAATCGGGAAGAGAACCAGCACAGTAAGCTTTTATAGATGTGTTGAAAACCATTTGGCTACAAACGTACTGACGTCAGCTGGGGCTTCGCCCCGCGAGCCTGATCATCCTCCGTTCCCTTTCCCACCACCTTTCCTGCCCGGCATTTGTGTCGTGACGTACGTAGCCGAGTGAGATTCAAACTGCGCGCCACGAACTACAGCAAGAGGGCGCTTAGCTGCAGTGCGCCACACCCCTAATATATATTAATAAACATTATAATCCTTTTTTCTTTCCGCCCCAAAACAGTGTAACGATGGCTATGCATGTGAGTGTCTTTTAATTAACGAGTTTATGATAGTTTGTTATTTAATAAGTGAAAGCACGAACAAGGACGCTCCCTAGCGGGCGACGGAGGAACTAGCATGCAACTCATTTGAACCATGTTTTATTCTTATAAGTAATTATTACAGACGGTCTGGACATGGAAGTAATTTAATGATTTAGGTAAAAGGATTTATGTATTTTCTAATAGTAACCCGGGGCACGCTACAGCAAAGTTGTAACGGTAATTGTGTTCTGCGCGAAGGGCGCCATGTTGCCACCCGCAAGCCATGAGCTCAGCCCAGTCTCCTTCTACAGCCGGCCGAGAGCGGACGTCACCATTGGTTCACCGAGTAGTAATTCTGTAAATTAATTTATTCAAATCGCTTTCTTTTCATCCTCGGGGCCTCTCTCGGTCGGAGAGACTGCTTAAGTAATAATTATTCACTCTTCGGAGTTATCTCATCGGCGTATTAAGTAACAGCTTGAGGCGGCACGTGCGTGGTTCGCCTCTTCACATAATCTGATTCGTGCCTCGGGCGTTTTATAGTTGTATCAACGGAGGATCGTGTAAAGACGTGTACCGTGAGTAGAATAAAAACCAATTAACTGTGTTACGTGTTTTGTGTTCGGGGGGGGGGGGGGAGGGGGGCACGTGGGTCCCTAACCTGGTCAGCGGCGTGTGGGACGCCCTGAGAGCCCACTGCGGTAATTAGAAGCGTGCCAGACGCTGAGAGCGGGCTTAGTTAGGGACAGGAGCTGCGTATAACATCAGGAGGGCTAATATCTCGTCGCACACGGGCCACGTAACGCCCTGAGTTAGTCTTTCAGCCGGGTCCACGTGCCCACTCATGTGGTGGCGCCCATAAACTTCCACCGATATTCTCACCTCAACACCGGTACGTCCTCAGTACAATGCTAGGACAGAACCACCCTGGCATGAAGTGACTCAACTCTGGTGGAAAAACACTGCAACCTACTGGTTACATCCCCCCCCCCCAACCCCACCCCCAATAATTATTTGGCAATTTAGACATGTATCCTCTAAGGAATCATAAATATCATAATAATCTCTTTTGCAGAAGTAATATACTATATTGGAGAGAAAGGTATGTGTTAAACATTTACTCTTCTATTTTCCTACCTTTCAGTTATATAAAACTAGAAAACATAAAATGTAGCTATTATACTAGCTAACGAGAAGGTCTGCTGTTCCTCCCGACCGTGAATAATCCACAATCCAGGTTTGGCCCGACTGGACTCTGACATGGATCTCCTTGGTGGTGGCTCTGGTTGTTTGGTGTTTGCTTACATTCTGTGATTTCTGTCTGTTACTTCAACAATATGTGTATTAAAAAAAAGCCTCGAAAATACAAAGACTTAAAAAAAATTTATTGTAGTGAGTACAAAATCATTACACACACACACACCTGTCATTAAAAACATATTATTGAACTAGGGTTACAAGTTGTAATTGGTTTAGTAGCTATAGCCAGCACCATACTGTTTTGCCTATAATCCGTATAATCCAAAAATACGAACAAATTATTATGTATATGCACAGTTATTATTTTTTAACAATGAGAACTGTTGTTAATGTTCTGCTACTTTAACAAGCCCAATGCACACCAAAAGCCAAGTGCTAACTGTTTACCTGTGCAATTTTAATACAAACAACTGTGGGAGTTTGGAACAAGTTTCAGCTTTTCTCCGGGAGCTCCTGTTATTCAAACCCAATTGCCATATGATGCAAATTAATTTCATCCAGTTATAACAATGCATCATTCCATAATGGCTGTTAATGCAATAAAAAAAATATTTATTAAGCATTGCCATCTGCTGAGGCAAACTGTAACTATAATTAATACTTTACTACTGTAACATGCTGTTTATGCATAACAGCACCACTTCATACAGTATAGGTGTTTTAAACATACAGTAGAACCCCTATTTAACGAAAACAGCGATTTAACGTAAAGGTTTTCAGGAACCATAAAAAAACCACCAATTTATTAAAATAATAATATAGATTTCCAAAAAATGAAAGTAGTAAATTGTAATGGAATCTAATTGAAAAATACACTCTGTGGTGTCAGTAATAGAATGGAGGTACTATATATTAATATGTGCCTTTGCATCATCTGCCCCAATACGAAAAAATTAAAAAAAATTGTTCAAATTGCTTAAAAACTCCGGGCGCTGTAACTGAATTGTGTAGGTGCGTGCCATTGCGCGCGCCTGGATAGATAGACTGTCGGCGACACAAGACGTCAAGAAGGGTTTCTTTGTCCGCATCTCCCTCCCCCTCGCCAATCCGTGGCTTGACTCACCACGTTATCTTCCAATCACGCTCGCATAGTAACAGTGATAGCCAATAATCACACGTTTATAAATATTTCCTTTCCCATCCTCCAGGTTTTTTCAACTTGTGACCACGTCACACCAATACGCCATTATCATTATTCTGCTAGAGGTTAAAAGTAACGAAAAAAAAGCGTACCCGTATGTATTCGTTACTATAACAATTAGTACTCGTTTCTATCGTATCGTTACTCCTGATACCGCATAACATGCTATGTTATGTTCAGTGGCATAGCCAGGATTTGTGCCGTATTAAAGCGGGGGGGGGATTCCGGGGGTCCTCCCCCAGGAAAATTGGATTTTAAGGTGTAAAATAGTGGGATTTTAAGGTGTAAAATAGTGCTTTTTAGCAGTTTTCGGTACTTAAATTTAAATATTGTAATGGTAAAATTTTTATTAATTTTAATATGAAATTTGTTTGAGTGATGAATAAGAAATTAATTAAAGATTTGGGGCTAAGGGGGGGGGGGGGGGGTTTAACCCCTAAAAACCCCCCCTGGCTACGCCCCTGGTTATGTTGCAGCAACGAATCGAGTCGTATTGCGTACGCGTACAGTATGATGTCGCGTAAATAATAATAAATAGAATACAAACAATTAACAATATTTGATAATTAACAGTTTTTGTTAACCAAGAAACAATTAAATCTCAATAGAGCGGTTTTTTATATTATCTCTTTTAAGATAAGAACAAAAAAACGTGAAAATAGGCGATAATAAAAAACAAAAACATACATATTTCTAATTTGTAAACAATACTTTCTTACGTTGTTTCTGTTCCAATCTCAAACTTTGTCTACACACACAATACCTACCTTTAATAAACAGTAAAAAAACTTGAACGACGAATTTCCAAATTATACTTTACTTAATAAACATAGTTCTTTGTAACGCAAATTCATCGAATATGTGCGCGCATGCGTAAAACATACGAAAAATGCGAGTAACGAGATGCAGCAGTGTGTAACGTTTCGTTACTTGTTACTAGATGGCGCATCCGTTACTCAGTACCGAATACATACGGTTTGCTACAGCTCTGTTATTCTCAGTAAGAGCTTTGTGCGCGGTGTTTAGTTTTTGGAATACGTTTTTTATAAGTGCTGTTCGGACTTCAATTTTTTGCTTTTCTTCTTCGATTTTTACTACAGATTGCGATTGGAATTGACTACACTACCTGCTTAGCTTTTTTATTGGTACATGACTTTATTTACTAACCATTTCTTTCTGGGGATTGTAAATAATTAATCATTGGTATCAAGACATCAAGATGAACGTAAATTTGAACATTTCAAGGCAGCGAGAAAACTGGTGCATATACCAATAAAGTGGTATTAGAACTGGACAAAACTGGAACAGGGGCGGTGGAGCTTTTATTTTTTTCCGCTAAGCTCACGTCTATTGGCTGGCTGCTGATGGAAGGTCATGAGTCTAGGCGGAACGTAGAGTGAGTTATACTGCGCATGCGCAGCTCAGCGAACAAAGAGAGCCAGCCGGCGGCTACACCGCGCCATAACAGCAGCTGACCAAGTACAATGACCTTTCTCCGCGTACGGCGCGCTATTGACAGTAAATTTCAGTTTGCGGCCATTTTTTTTAATTTTTTTTACTGTGACGCAATGTGTATGTAGCTTGTATTTGTTATAAACGCTGCAGGTTGCGACTGTATTTTAATAAACTTTAACGTATTTCTTACACTTTTTTATTTTATGCCTCATTTTTCACGGTTTCTGAAAATCTGTATGTATGACCGAGGTGTACGTACGAACCGGGGGCCGTACGAGCGAGATCAAAAACGTTGAAGATGGAAAGTTGACAAAGTCTGAGAAAGCACGGCAGCACAAGATATCTGTGTCGACCCTGTCTAAGATATGGAAACGTAGGGACGCGATTATGAGTGCGGGGGTCATTGAAAATCGGTAAATCGGATTTAATGAAACATCGACTTAGAGTAAACATTTTCGGTAACCATAGCACTTCGTTAAATCGGGGTTCTACTGTAACTTTATCATCAACCGGATAAATTTGGCTGAGCTACAACAGTGTTGAATATTGTGTACAAAATTCTTAAGTATTGTAAACAGTACCTATAAATAGACTATTTGTCATTACATTATGGTTGTACATTTATCCTCTACAATCACATGGTGGTGTTTGTCAAACAGACATGTAGCTCTTTAGCTACAAGTTCTATACTCAACATTTTTTGGTTAGTAAAGATAACTTTAAAAAAATCTATAAAACAAGAAATGACTTAATTTTTCTAAATGATCTAAAGTTATAGATGTGGATTTTTGGCCCTTTTTTTCATATTGCAGCCAACCTAACACACAACCAGCAACTAATCATCACCTGATGATTCTATTCAACTGGGAGGATTTACATATTGATTCGTTGAACACTATCACAATGCCTATCAAAATTATGTGAAGTACAGAATATACTGGTCGAGATGGAAGCCCAGACAAGAAAAGGCATGGTGACACTCAACTGACCACACATGATCTGTATGAACACAATATTTCACATGATGAAAGACTTTGATGGACAAATTTATCACCAGAGCCATATGGATTATGCGATACAAGATACAGGAGTACACTTGATCCTAGATACTCAGATTAAAGCCAGTTATGAAAAAGATAGTCTTAAGAGAAAAATACAGCTTATTTCATTTTCCAGCAGCTACAGTTAGGTAATAATATTTACTGAGCAATGTTCATATAACTACAGTAACATTCATTATAAAACATTGTGCCAAAATCATTTATTATTAACATTGCCCCATTGACGTTCAATCAATTGACTACGTACATCGTGATCATAGCCTTAAGTATTCTGAAAAGTAATAAATTATTTTAAAATGATACTTCGACTTTAAGTGACAAAACACTTCATGTTAATTTAAGTTCAAATAACTTCAAAAAGGTAAGTTACAATACTGATGCAATGGCCACAGCTTACATAATGATGTAACATTTCATTTGTGGCTTGTCTTGAAGAGTCCTGTTTCAATACGTGTGGCCAAGCCTAACTATTATACGTCAGTCGCTCTACATCAGCCGCTCGCGTGGAACCTGGGTTTTCTCCTGGAGCTTACACCCAGCAAAACTATGATGTGATTACAGGGTTTCTACCAGTCATGGAAGTCCTGGAAAACTCACTCAAGTCTCATGTTGGTCACACTTTTTCTTGTTGGTGAATTACAATTTCCAGTTTGCTGCCCCTGGTGGATATGCCGTCCGAATCACAGAGAGCCTGTAAGCCACGCTCACATGTAGTTTCATCTTCCCAAACGCTACTGCCTGCATCTCATTTCAATGGTGAAGAGAACTAACCAACCAATGAATGCTACAAACACTATTTTTTTCATTACCTATGTGTATAACTACAATGAGTATTTGAAAATAGAAATTATATTTAAAAAAAAATGGGTGCGTGTACTTATGTATGCGCGTGAGAAGTTATACTTCTTTGACATCATATAATATAATCACGAACAATTAGTTAAAAAACCCGCCTTAACCTGTTTGATATTATAGAAGATTTTCTCGCACGGTGGTTGGCAGATTCTTGCACGCTCGGCTCAGGTGGAACATGACAATTTTTCGTGCATGCAGCCGGCGTTCATCGATTTATAAGACATCACGTCAAAAAAATAATATTATGTGTACTATAATATGTTAGGTACCAAATATTTAAGTGCCAAGTAAATGCTACTTATTTATATGAAATATGTAAACACACTTTTGATGTGTAAAGTTGATTCTTTATTTCTTCATACGAATTTAAAATTAAAATTACATACTAACATTAATTTTTAGTTTATGATGAACTTGCATTATTATATATTTAAGTATATAAGACTAACTTGCAAATAGAACCATCTTGAACATAAGAAGGCTAGAACAAAATAGCCTCAGATTGTTTATAAATCAGAAAACTTCTGAAACTACCCTATACTAACATCACTTTGCGCTGCTACAAACAAACAAACAAACAAACAAACAAACCAATACATTATTCCATACTCTTACATAACAAGAGGGCAGTCACTAGGCAAGATTTTATTTGGTGGAAAATGGTTGGATTAGTTCCACACTGAGTGTGTGATAATGTCACAGCTTCGTGCAATAGTTACAAGAATAACAACTCGCTGGCATGCAGCAGGAGGTCACACGAGCTGAAAGTATGAAAGTAGTTTTATACATGGCAGCCAACATTTTCATTCACCTACAGTCTTATTAACTCAATTTTGTATTTTATTTAAGATAGACAATTTAAACAATAATTCAAAATTTTTTAATTTCTGAAAAGTCAATATGATTTTAGACTGAGGTTTTAAACAAGTTAATATTTATGTTTTTATTTTCCTTCGTATATTTAAGATGCATAGGCATAGTCTTTCATTAGTCACATTTGTTGGTGGCTTTTTTTTATATTAAATTTATGTTGTTCTCCAATTATTTTGAGTTTAAACATTTCTTAATCAATTTTAATATGTTTGCACATTTTCTCCAGTTTCCTTCCTTTTAATAATTATGACATGCGTTCAGAAACTGCCATATTACAAACCTTGTTTCACAACTGTTGTTTATTTTTTAATTTGTAACAGCATTGATTTGTGTTTCTGTCTGCTTACACAATCTATCACTTATTTTATTTTTTGCAGTTCATTATTATAAGGAAGTTGTACTATGTCAGCACTTGTTGTTAAATCTGTAAGTACACAAACAAGTCTAGATGTGATTCACAACATAGCCCTACAGACCACCAGTGAGAAGTGTTATCCTTATAAAAGAAGGGAAGGCGGGGGGCAGCTTGGAGGTGTTCAGCGCTCCCGCCTGTATATCCTGTCGAGGAACTTGAAGAATATCCTGTGCGGCAAGCCCCGGGACATCTGCTGGATGTGTGTCGAGATGCGGTTGTAGGTCTCCTCCTCGTAGATTGCGAAGGTCGCCCGCAGTCCCAGCTCCTCGTACAGCCTCTTGATGGTGGCCACCTTCTCAAGGTCGTTGTGCCCAAAACATTCCTGCAAGGTGACAGAGGCTCATTAACACATCTAATAATGAACTAATGTTTTCTGTAATCATTTGTGTCCTTTGAATTAGACATTATTATTTTGATAAAAACCACCATTAATCTCTCAATGGAAAAAATTTCAGATTTGGTTAATTGCTAATTTGAAACTTAATCTGTAAAATAAAATCAATTTTGATGTTTTAAGTAAAATGCACACCCAAAAAATATCCAATTTTGCAACACTGTTTTTGTTATATGTCAGTTGCCTAAAACACTCTTCTCTTGAACTGTACAGTAGTTGTGCCTGTGTTGTACGTCCCCCACTGGCACCACCTGCCTTTAAGCCACACAGAATGGTCCCCCCTCCCACCTCGAACAGCATTAGGCTGCTGGCAGACCTTTAAGATTAGTCACACAAAATAAACACTTGTCAAAGTTCAAGGGACAGAGTGGAGCATTAGTAGGAAGAAGTAAGGTGAAGTAAAGTTTGTGGAAATAAATGCAATTTTTATTTAATTTATTAAATTTTCTCTTTGAGTTTATTATTTTTAACATGAAAGTATTAATGGGTAAACAAATCCCGCCTAAACCTCAGGCTTCTCGTCCACGATTGAAATAAAAAACACTTAAATTTTAAGTGAAACAATACAGTTTAATATTTTAATAAACATTTCTATTTTATGTGTTTGAATTGTGTCGAAGTAAGAATTTGAAATATGTGAATTGAATTTGAAAATGTACAAATTGAACTTTGTCTTTTTTTATGCAATTTGATTATTGCAATGTTTTGCTACAAACTGTGCCAGAAATTAGGCATTTCGGCACTTTTTATTTTAATTTTTATTATAATTTTAAATTATTTCTGGAAATTTTATTTTCTATATAATTTGGTTACAATAGGGTGATTTACACTTTGTTAGGCTGGTGTACTCTATGTAGTAAAACTTTGTGCCAGTGGACCGAAGCACCTTTTCTCAGGGATCTATCTGATATTTTGCTAGTCTAATGTAGGCGTTAGAAGCCCGTATGACATTTCTCCCGCTTACAGCCACGCTCCTGGCCTGTAACATTATTTCCCTGCATGACTAAAACTGCATACAACAGCGCTGGACGAGTTGTTACCACTTCTCAAAAACGAGCTTACCATAGCCTTTCCTGTCACGCATACGTCTTAGGTTCTCTCTTAGAAAGTCACGGCTAGGACGCTCATTGCGTTTTTTGTCCACTCTTACCCCTTCTAGCTCCCTCTCGATTCTCAGAATTTAGCCCAGGATCATTGCCCTGATGTGAACCCCAGCAGGCAGCGACCGACTTCAAGGACATTTTGCCATAGAAAAAAATATGTGCAAGTATGGAACACACACGACATTTAGCGGCGGACATAGTAACTTCTTCTCTTGTTGCCAGCACATGGAGCTGACGCTTGCGACATCTGGTGGCAATCTTGCTTACATCCCAGCTACCTTCCCCTGTAGGCCGCCAGAATGCAGCACCAGACTGCACCATTAACCCCTGGCTATAGCAGACGTCTTGGGCGAGTCAATTCTTTTTTATTTCAGACACCCCTCAACAGGTAGCGCTAAAATCGGCCAGTGGCATCAACTTCGAGACATCAAAGTCAGAGTTTTTTGTGATTCCCACTCGGGGAACTTCGGAACCTTTCGATCCGGACGCCCCAGTCTCCCCCACCACCTTCTGATTTGAGTTTTTTCTTTTAATTACGAGACGTGGCTCTTCTGCGGACACTTCGCGTCGCCATTGCAGACGGACCGTTTGTATTTACCAGCGGATCAACGAGACGCACTACAAGACTTCCATCCGGCCGCAACCGATGATGTAGTCGATTAAACAAGGGATGCTATCCCTGTAAATTTTTTAAGTAGTTTAGTCCGTCTGTTCAGTACAAAGAATAATAGTTATTTCTTTTAAATAATTTATTTTTAAATAACGGAAACGTCCGCGCCTGCCGCGTATCTGCGAGCTCCATATCCGGCCTTGCTACGGTTCAGAAACTAGAAGCCAACTTCCCTGTCTGGTGAGTTACTATCAGCGACATTCCCCAACCTCCCTTTACCTTTTGCAGGCATTTTCTGCCCAGTTTGATAACTGTCTGTGTACTAGTTCTGATCATGTTTGATTCGGACTGTTCACAGACAGGGTCCAAGAGCCGAACGCCGAATTGGCATTTTCACGCTCTTCCACCTCAACAAACAGGCGCCCTGGCACCATGTTGACTACTGATCTCCGGGAAGCGAAGCACCGACCTCCGGTGCTACAGTATTTATAAACTTTTTTTTTTGAACATTCTTTAAATTACGATGTTCGAACAAGTTAATCATATAAACATAATTTCTGGACTTTAAGAATATATACTGAGATGGTTCAAAAATATTAGTATTTTTTTTATTGGTTTATGTAATTTTAATGAAACCTTTTTATAATCTAATTCCGGACCGGCCCATATTTTTTTTTCTTTCTTAATATACCTGAGAGCTCTTTAATTATGTAATTGATATTGTATGTTAATACCTTTAATACCTGTGATAAGTTTCCTAAGTATGGAGTAATTATATTCAGACGGAATCACACCAGCACAAAACTTAGAGGTGAGAGTTTATTTCCACATACAGATTTAACAAAATATTACATTCTAGTTTGCAGTCAGTATTTTACTTTGTTATTTGGTGTAGTCATGTATGTTCAGCTTTACTTTTATGATGAAATTTTATAAGCATATTGGAGTTGGCTATTATTGTGTAAAACGTCAGCTTATGGTGCAAGAGGTTATAGGTTCAAATACCGGCCACGTTTCATTTTTTTTTGCGCTCGTAAGTTTTAGTTATTGTGTAAGCCGTTTCCAAAAGCAATGCAACTTATAAACCCAATAGAGCTAGATAATGTAATAGTCCGCTGAAACTTGGTTTAACTCCTGCTTAAGCAACATGGCTATAAATGGTAGAACGTATCGCAGTCATGCCATGCAATACAAGCACCATCGACGTACCCATCAATCTCAAAAGTTGCAGCAGCATTACAAAACTTGAATGGTAACACAGTGAACTGGAACAGACCACTACCTGTCGTGAAAGCTGTCTTCTCCTTATCCTTGGGGAGCAGTTCCACTTTCCAGTAACCACTCTTCAGGTCCAGTGTAGAGAACCATCTGGTGCCAGAGAGTGTATCAAGTGTGTCATCGATACGTGGAAGGGGGTAGCTGTCCTTTTTGGTGATGTCATTCAGCTTCCAGTAGTCCACACAGAACCTCAGTTGGCCATCCTTCTTCTTCACTAAAATAACTGGGGAAACCCAAGGACTCACTGATGGTTCTATTACACCACTTTCCATCATACCCATGATCAACTTCCTTCTTCCTGTTTTGCTGGAGACAGCCGTCGTGGTGCTTGTCGGATCGGCTCTGCATCACCTGTGTTGATGCGATGGTAGACTAAGCTTGTTCTCCCGAGGTCAGTATCTCCTAAGGAAATTACATTCTGGTTGCTTACCAGAAAAGCTGTGACTTCTTCTATTTCTCCATCTGTTAGATTATTTCGGCATCACCTTAGTAGATGTTCTAGATTTGGGTTCAGTGGTTGCGCATCATGTCTAATAGGTGAGGATGACTCACACTGGCCTACTCAAGTGACTGATTCGCAGCTAGCTATTGGGTCCCCTGGTTTAAGGACCTTTGTTCGAGAGTCGAGGTTGGCCACCCTGACTGGTACAACCTCGCCGCATCTTGCAATGCTTCAAGCGACCAGGAGTGTCTTCAATCTTAACTTCATATCTGGCTCTATAAGGTATCACATGTTGACCCTAGGGTCTCCCATTATCCTAGCTGCTATTATCTGTTCATGGTTTGCTGAAATTGAAACAGATTCCCTAACTACCACTTGCATTACAGGACCTTCTAATTGGTCGGGGGTAAACAATACCACCTCTTCATCTTTAACACGCTGTACCTGTCTTGCCATGTCAATAACGAATCCAGGCAATTCATGATGTCCAATCCTAAAATTACGTCATCGGTAATATCAGCACCAAGAAAGGTCTGTGATAATGTCAAAGTTCCAATCCTTACCTCAAAATCCAGCTGTCCATGCACAGGTGAAGTGTCTCCGGTGTCTGTTTTGAGTCTGTATGAGATAGGTGTTTCCTATAGCTTTTCCCTACTTACAATGTCTGTGCGAACTATAGATGCCGATGCCAGTGTCAACATTAAGTAAACACTGTCTACCATTGATTCATCCATTAAGCAACAAACTGTCTTGGTCTCCACGAAATACAGATACACGAAAAACCCTAGGGGCTACCATTTCCTGTAGAGCTGGTATGCACCCTCTCATACTAGCTATTGCTTGTTTCCCTGTCGATCATCCTGTTTCTCTTCCTGCTGCGATGTCTTCCTGCATGTCGGACAGTCACACTGGATGTGTCCTGGTTCATTGCAGATGAAGCACCGTGGGCCTCTTCTGATCTGGATACCTGGAGTGTCATTCAGCATCTTCTTCAATGCCATAAGAATATCTACTTCATTAGTAGTGTTTTGGTATTTGCTTCATTGTAGGGCTCCAGTCCAGCTCTCCTTGTCCTGTTGCTTGTGTTCCTTGAAACACTGCGTGCTGCCTCAATTTCCAGGGCATGGACCAAGGCCACGCAGCTCTTCTTGTGTCCGGCCAAACGAAGAGTTGGACTGAACCTCTACATCTCTGAGTCCGTTTATAAATGCACTGCTGGCGGAACTCCGCTGGTGCTTCTGGATGATATGCACCAGTTGCGATACGTGCCTTCCACATACAAATGGACTTATTTTCCTTAAGTAACGTATTTTGTAATGAAACATGGATAATGAATCTTAGTGAGGGTTCTAGTAATTATGTTAGTCTTTCCGTCGTGCAGACTAAACATACCAGATTTAACAGTTCATATTTATGTATATGCAAGCAACATTTAAATCATCCTGGCTCATTAGCATACTTATTATTGTATAATTTCACGTGTAATCAATGTAACAATGTTGCACTACTGTATAATCAATGATTAAACGTGTGTAACACTTAAGAGTAATACTGATGCACACATATATATGTAGATATTCCTGTTTGTATTTTGCTCATTTAATGTACTTGTGCTACTTGTGAATGCCTAAGGCTACTCAGCCTTATAATATTTGTTTATGGGCCTATTTGTTATTGGGTACTTTACTTGACGCTCTTCACATATTTTTCATCATGTTCATATGCTTTGTAATTACTATTGGATTGTGTTAAAAATGAGTGTTTATATATGTGTCAAATTATTTCCCATGTTAACTGCCTTAATGCATATGTTCAATAACCAAATTATTCTCAGTTTTCTTCTTTTATGTGAAAACAAATAACTTCAAGTATTCCTACCACAAGGAATTTTCGATCATTTTTGGGTGATTTTTTTTATATCTCCTTTTTTTGTCTCCGTCATTTACATAACTTAACTACTCATTTAAACGGTGAACTACTGATAAACTAACGTAATTAAAATTTCACAACACCCTCTTAAAAGACTCAAAAACAATATCATGAAGTAAAAACATAATTTTGAGTTTATAATGGCTTTTCTTCTGAATTATCTCCCTTTAGCTAGCTGCAGCATAATGTAGTAACATTTGCACTCAAATATTTTATTTTTTACAGAATTTGGTTATATTTTTCTCCAAAAGAAAACTATCTTCTGAACTCTGAAGTATAATTTTTTTTAAATTTCACTGAATGGACATACGAAAATCATGTGCACAAAGTATAACCTTAATGAAACAATAAACATATACAAACAGAAAATTAACCATTTTATGGTTAGAAACAAATGTTCTGGCTTTAAAAATGGTAATACATAAGCATTTTTAACATCAGGTCAAAAATTTCTTTTAAAAATGGCATTAAACTATATGTGAAATATGACATGCACGTGCCGCGCACATCTATAATCACGAAGCCGTCAGCCCCTTCCTTCCTAAACACGTGTGCGCGCCGCCGCCTCCGGCTGTGACAGTGGTCACCGTCCGGCCACAACCGCGTCGCCCGTTGCCAAGGCGACCGCGCCGCGTCTGGGTTGCCATGGTAACTAGGCTGGATGCGCGCGCACCATCCCCACTTTCGTCGGCCGCCACGCCCACCTCCCCTCTCTTGCCAGTTCGGCTGGATGCGCGCGCACCATCCCCTATTTCGTCGGCCGCCACCCCCACCTACCCCTCTCCTGCCAGGCCGGCTGGATGCGCACGCACCATCCCCTCTTTCGTCGGCCGCCACCCCCGCCTACCCCTCTCTCTCTCTCTCCAAGCCGGCCGGCTGCACACAGCACGCAGGCCGGCTGGACTACCTGGAAGCGGCCTGCGATTCCCGGAATTCCTGCCCTTCAGACGTCACGCCTGGGCCCTCAGGGGGGGTATAAAAGACCGGCCCTTGGGCCGAGCGAGTCAGTCGGTGTCCTAGAGACACCGAGGCAGCCGAGCCCTTGCTCATCGCGCCTCCTTCGCTCACCGTGCCCTTTTGAGGCAGCCGAGCCAAAGCCACCGCCCGAGTGCTGTGACGGACGACGGGAATCGCGGCTGTCCGAGTGAGAATCTAAGAGGACTAGAGATAGGATCTGCCTTACTCCAGGCCGTAGGAGAGGAGTGAAGTATTATTTTCCCTACTAATGTAAAGGGGGACCGTTACTAGTTGGTTATTCAGTGAATAAACAAAGTTATACCAATTCGAGTGTTTCCTTTCGGGAGAGCAAGTCCTAGAGCGCGTTGCTCCAGCCAGACCCGCAGCGCCAACAGCTACCAGGGTTGCGTCGCCACAGCCTCAGCCAGACAAGCAGCGCCAACAATCACCAGGGACCTGTCGCCAGTGAGTATTGTCGCCGATGCCTTATTCCTACAGAGGCACAGGGAAGAAGCCCTCTCAGGCCCAGTCTAGTGGGTGCTGCCTTCCCCCCTGCAGACCTCGACCCATCCCTGTGGAGGGAGACTCAAGAGACGCAGCCCCTTGGGTCTACGAAAAGGCCCGAGATCGCGCAGCGGCCGAGAGAAGGCAGGCGATAGGGACCCCCACTCGATCGGTGTTCTTCCAGGCGCCCATCATGCTACCATCCGCCCCCACCCTCATCAACAAGGAAAGGGGCGACGACCACCTGCAGGGCGTTCTCCGTTGAAGCAAGCCACCAGAGTTCATCAGGCCCTTCCCACCAACCCCACCGATGGGACTACACTAAAAGCCTAGGCAGCATAACAATGGTTGTAGCATGCCGGAAATGCTAAGGGCATGCGACAAATATTTCTAATAACTTTTGATGTTGACAAAAAATAATCACATCCGCCCTTTTACTAGGTAGTCAAAGATATGAAGATGCATGGCATAACACTTTTGTGTTTGTGGCGAACAACGATAATATCAATTGATGCTGTAGTAAAAAAAATATACATTCGAAAAATTAAAAAATCTGACGTACAGCAGGCCATTCCAAAATGGTATCTTTTCAGTGTTTTGCAATGTTTTACATTTTTAGGGCAATGTAATTATGTAAAATTAACCATTAAAGAAAACTGTGCAAATATAAATATGAGATTATGTTGAGAAGTGTTTGAAAAATAATGGTATGTGATTTTACGCGTGTGTGTCTAATATGTAACAAGTTATAAAAAAATCAAGTCTTGTCCTCTAGAGTATAAAGAACTCGACTTTCTAGTCAAGTTGACCTTTAGCTACTCAACTGACTCGGCTCGAGTAGTCGAGTCTTGGCACATCCCTAGTTTTTTCAATGTTTCCAAAATCTTTTCAAAGAATGTTCAAAGCTAAAAAAATTTAAGTCTGTCAAACATTAGGTTCAATAAATTTAATCACTTTATGATTAAGTATTTCTTCTGAATATAATAACATAAAAATAATAGTGAGGCACATAACTCAACCCTCCTCCTCAACTTATAATTCCATGGCCAGTGGTTTAGTGGTTTGACCAACATCTTGAACACACATGTTTTATAAAAAAGGTTGAAAGCAGTCATCCAGTAAGCCTTTCAACAAATGGCTAAGATAAATGCTCTCTAAATTGAAATAATTATTGAAAATTTTGGTATAGCTTAGATAAAAATCTTAAAGTAGGCATCTGCCAAAATTATGGTAAGAGGTTGTAGACTATGAGACTACTGTTCACTCACTTCCTTTATCCTTTCTCTTGCTTTATTTATATTTTTCTCTCTTTCTTTTTTACCTTTCTCCTTCTCTTCCATCTCATTTCTCTTTCTCTCCTCTTCATCTTCCCTTCTCTTTGTCTCTTTCTTCTTCTTTATATTGCTTTTTTCACTTAATCTCCTTTTCTCTCTCTTTCTCTCTCAATAAAAAGCAAGTCTAGCTAAAGGTTTGGTACGGATTTTATTTATGAATCATTTAACCATAGCATATTCTATGGTTTCTATCAATTCAGTTTCTCCGTGTTTTAAGCGTCAAATAACATATCATCATACATGTTAGTGTTGTGACTGCATTAGTTGCCAAGGATGAAGACTAGAGGACAGCAGGATCATCCGCGATCCCATTCCTGTCACGTGAGTGTGGAGGGCGAGGAAATAAACAGTGATCAAAAGAAGCATAACGGCGTAAGTGATGCAGCTTGTAGGCAGGATGAGTAGTTTTTCAACTAAGCTGCTTCCAGCTTGTCTAGACAAATGACTTTCAAACATTCTTAGATTTATTCTTAGTAGCATTTATACAAGTTTTCAGAAGGCAAAAATATACACTGGTCATCATAGAATTTCTGTTGTTAACTGCACTGAACAATACAGTTGGTCACTCACTGGTGACTCTCTTGTCAAGCATAATAATGAACTTTCAGTTCCTTCTTACTTTGGATATCGTATTCCACGTGATCAAATGCACCTTCCCTTATATGGAGAGCTTTGAATCCCAATGTTAGACATTGGTCAAGCCAAGGACATGGAAATAGCAAGACAGTGCTAGCCAACTGAAGGTGTAGAAATAAAGCTGAAACTATAGTTCTCAGAAGTCTATCAAATTTTAGTTGTATTGTAATGCTGAATATAGAAATTACTCAAAATAAATGTAAGACTAAATCAATAATGTATTGATGCAACGTACCTTTTTAAAATGCTTCTAAATGTCTTAACATTTCACACGCTATTTGTGTTTACAGTTAATGATAAAATATATTGTTAAAATTAATAAAACAGCATACAAAACTTGGCATCAGTGGAAAATACCTGTATATAATTGGAAAAAAATTACGAATTACAAATAAAAAAATTAAATGTAGCCTAAACTAAAAGTAAACAACATTTCTTAGTCACTATTGACGACAAAGACATATTTGTTAATATTTGAAAGCTTGATTAATATGCCAAGAGAATTAAACATTATGAAGAGAAAGAATTAAGTCTCCCAGATAGTTAAGAGCTGAGACGTATGCATACCTCGAAGACTGCTCTCTGTGCAGATGAAACTCGCTGCAATGCAACCACAGCCAGCCAGGTGCATTTGCCGTTGGAGATGTCTCCCGCTCCAGACTTGCCAGTTGTCTCGTTGTTTCCAAAACAGTCCAGGAAGTCATCCTGGAAAACATTTACACACCACGGAATACAATCAGAACATTCCTTTGCTATTCACGTTTCTTGTAAACAGATATTACATTTACTTGAGATACTATACATATTATTTTTACAGTGTAACATTTTGTTAATGTTGCAAACCCCTCTACAAACATATGGGGAAAATAAAATTTCAACACCTTAAAATAGTATAGTAAACAAATGCCCGAAGCATGACTTTACCTATGTGCTAATATATACATGCAGGTACACATTAATTACAACATAAGCAGTGAGACAAGTGCAGCTAGAGCTTCTGAATTTGTATAGCATTCTTGGTTATAGGCATACTATGTTTAATACATAGTTCTAATTAAATTAAATACTGTGGTAAATAACCTATGCTTATAGGTAGAAAGACTGTAGGCAAGTGTAACTACATTCTCTCATTACTACTAATATGAGTTGTGTAGACCATCTCTCTCTCATTTATTATTGAATTGGTGGAAGAACTCTCAGCTGTGTAATCTGCCAGCTGTAAGAAAACATATTGTAAAAAATAATCTTGTTCGTAGAATTAGGTAGGCGACACTTTATTTATGATATTTTTTTATTCTCATAAGTTATTCTTATAGTGTTATATTCATGTTTCTCAGAGCGAAGGTAGGATGAGTGCTTTAGACACAAGTAATCCATCCTAACCAAATCTTTTGCTGGTCCTCAATGCTTTGGTTGTAGAACAACTCTGCTTGCCCCGAGCATGCCCTGACCAGGATACGGGCAAAATGTTGACGTCCCGCACGATCAGTAGTGGCTTTCAAGGCCGTCATGTTTCAAGTAAAAAGCTGTTATTGTCCCCTTCTGATATTTCCAACAGTGTCACAACACAGAAATCGCCAGAATGCAGCCCTGGCCAGAAAACGCTACAGCAACACATGTGAATTAAATTATTCAAAAAACATATCCTGAAATATCACACAAGTTCTGTGAGCTAAAAATTCACGATAGAGCAAATCCTTCAACGACCTATTAAATCGTTCAAAAATAGTGGCTTTGACCTTGCTATGGCTAGAGTAATTATTAATGAATGGCATACCTCTGCATTAAGGCTTGAAATGTCTTACTATAAAATTCACTGCCAGAGTCACTTTAAATATTTTTTAATCGGCCCGAATCTTTTGTCATTTGTTTAATTGGAACTGAACATGCTCATTTGCTATAAACGTCTAGCTGTCAGGATGTACTTTAATCATCTCTACAAGATCAAACTGTAGTTCATCATAAAGCCCATCTGTCAACACTTTTCTATGAGGAAATATTCTACGAGCTCCACAATGTGTCACGGATAATTTATTTTGCAAAGGATCCTGATTCCTGTAACACTTCAAGGATTGATAACACTTTGTTGCTGAGTCCAGTATGGCTAGCGGCTTGTGTCGTCATTAGTAATGTTAGTCTACAAATCATTTCATTAGGATCAACATAGTAAAAATAATTCTTTGTGCATTCTAAATCCAATGTTTTTTTTTGTAACATCCCACTGCATTGTTGCTGTGAGCCAATATGTATGTGGAAGCAGTCTCTTAATGATACCAAATTTTGCATGAGAGATGATTTGATAGCAATTTTTTTTAGAATATATTTTTTTTAAATAAGCATTCATAATCTTGAATATATGGCTATACTGTTTAAGATAGACTCTGAATAAGTACGTGGTTCTCAACAGAATAGCAACTCGAATAAGCCATTTTGACACAGATTATATTGTTACGGGTACTCAGTGATACACGAGTTTCTCCCTGCCCCTACACTTGGCTGTGATACTACCCGCACAAGTGCCTTTCCCGCGCTTAGATTTGGTTCAGGTTTCTTCGGAGTCCCTCTGCCACATTCGGGGGGGTGTCGACGTGGCTGAAAGCACGAGACATACGCCATGTTGTTCTTAGCCAGCCGAGATTTTGGTATAAATAGGGCTGCTTGAGCAGTCCGCACGCAGACAGTCCCAGCAACAACGACAAGCATGCCACCTCGGCCTCGAGTCTACACAGTCAGCCTGTCGCCCGCTGCCGTCACCGCACAGAAGCAATCACCCACAAGTGGGACTTGGTGAAAACAGTATCAGTTATACATGCACGTCGCAGAGTAGTTGTACTCTGGACTTGTGTTATTTGCAAGTGGCCGGACATTTACGTTGCTAGGTGGTAATTCAGATTTGGGACTTAGTGTTCAGCGATAGTCGTGGCAAATGCTGGAAGAATAGGGGCATGCATTGCCGACAGCGAGGACTTAGGGCGAGAGTGGTGGCCAACTAAACTGACTGTGACTTACAATAAGTTCAGAGGAATTGGACTTAACCCTTCACCGCCCCTCATTTAATCCAGTTTACGAGTGACATAACAGACTTGGGCTTGGCGAGCTAGCAGTTATGAGTTGAAGCTATGAATGCGAGGGAGCAAGTGGTTGTTGAACACTTTGCTAACAGGGTGTAGGGATTACACCCAGTTGTACGAGTGCTGTTTAGGAGCATTGTACGACTGCTACTCGCTACCAGGACCACCGTCACCGAGTGTCCGCCACTGCTGCGAGGGAACTGCAGGCAGCGTGCTGCGTTTGAGCCGGGGAACAGGGCTCCAAGAGCCGGGAGAGTCCCTCATGGAGACCAGTCCTGCGGGTCTCCAGGGCCAACCCTCAAGGCGAGTACGACCACTAGTTGGTCTCCCCACTATTCGGTGGGGCCACATAGTGATTACAAGTCAGATATGTTGTTTTAATGTAAATTCCAAGTTTATGTATCATATTACTGTAATTATGATTGTAGTTATTGTTTAGGTTGAGGAATTAATGTTTCTAATAACTTGCAAACACGGTATATGTTTTCAATAACCTGTAAATACATGAATACGAGAAAAATATAAAATTTCTCTTGTAATTTTTTGCCTACAGAAATTTTGTATATACAGTGTAAACTCTATATAACGACACTTAACGGACTGAGCAATTTTCGGCGTTATAGAGAGTGGTCGTTAAATGGAGAGAAATAAAAGCTATCATTTTACTATTCTATAATAATATGTATTTACAAATATAGTACACATTTTACACACAAACATTAATATTCATACAAATAACAACACTTATTGCATTTAGTCTGTTTGTTATCTTCGTCTGTTTTTTGCTGCTCCAATTTTTTAATTGTATTTTCTTATGTATTTTACTGATATCTAGAGATATCACCTTGATTATATAAAAAGTAATTTTCAAATAGTTTCGCTGCATCAAGTGCTTAGTGCTTGATAAAACGTTTTCGTCAATACACAAAGATTTTCGTTTACTCACCATGTTTACAGTTCGAAAGTCTGTAAGCAACTGCGAAAATGATAACGTGTAACAACTTGACAAAAGTATAGTGACTGAGGTAAACATGTGCAAGTTAATCATAGAAAAACAAAAGACAAAATTTCTTAGAAACTCTGGTACGTTAGTTGAAGTAAACACGTGCTAGATAATACAACAACAAAACAGCAAACAAAAAAACCTACACAGCTGCAGTTCTCATCAACTTCGGCAACTTATAAAGTACTGCTTAATGATTTACAATGCCGTATTGTTGTCGGTTAAATAGAGTGAGCGTGATGCTATATAGTGTGTATTATTGTATAGAAAACAAGGTAAACCAACCAAAGTCAAGCAATTTCAACGTTTTAAGGAGTTTGTCGTTAAATCGAGTGACGTTATAAAGAGTTTACACTGTATATATATTTTTACGCAGCTACATATTGTAAATGAGATTAAGGATTGTAACATAAAGTCTTGTTAAAGTTTGCCACTTTTATTTACGCAATGTCAAAACGCAAATGGTACAATTATAGTGGTTAATCTCCAAGTGTATAGAGAGGCAAGCTGTGTCGTAAACTTTTAGTAGTTATTATAAAGGAGAACTTGAACATTGTAAATATTTGCTTTAATGTCAGTTTCTTTATTAAGTACGTCTCCAGACTTTTGTTGAAATAAAATTTCTAGAATACTTTGACAGTGTGTGTACACGCAGCACACACATCGTTGGTCAAAACAAAGTTTATTTAAGGGTGCTGTTTATAACTATTAAGCTCTATAGATAATGTTTGTTAATTTTGTGTTTACAGCACGGTGACTTCATTCGGTGAGCTTCTGCTGTTATCAAGAGCTGCAAAGAATATTGTCAATATGTCAGAGTATTTGCCATTTCATGTTATACATAATTTTGTTTCTGTTCATAAATAAATCATGCCTTAGCACATTTTGTATCTCACTTGAGCTACCGTTCCTAAGTCGTTATAGGGAATTCCGATTCCTTGTAGGGTGCTTATCATAACAATATTGTTATGGCGAAAAAATACTTCTGTATTCCCTACAAACCAGTGTTATTGCGTTTATAGAGGTCATAGATCCCATCACTCGAGCAAAGGCTATATGTAGTTCTGTAAATACGATTGCACTTAGCACCTCCATATGGAACAACGCAATGCTTCGTAGAGCTAGCGTCCGGGCTCTTAGTTCCATCACTGGCAGTCATTTCTAAATGCCCTTTTAAAGTAGCAGCTCCGAGGACTCTTGTTTCAGAACCTCTTGGTCGACATTACTTGCCAAAGGCTGCATGAGGGAGGGAGCCGTTCCAAGTTTATCAAGATGTGAATTAACGAACTTGAATATTTCTTCATTAATCACGCCTCTCTTCATTCGCTCACGCTTCATCAATATAAATATTTGGGTTGCATAATTTGTATGACATAATCTAATGAATTTGACTTGGCAGACATGACTGAAAAGAAAGCTTATAGTATAGAGCCTTTTATAAAAATATTCCCCGTCACATGCAGATTGTGATATTTAAGGTCTAGATACAGGAGGTTTGGTTGTGGAGGTGTTGATTTCACAGTCCTAGGTGGAGGTGTAGATTTAGTTAGAGGTGACTATACTAATGGCAATCAATCTGTTGACAAAAGTTTTTAAACCATTGATTGAGCAAATCACTGAAGCATTCACGTTAATGATCATTGACATATCAAGAGTACTAGACCATATTTTCTGCAAAGTCTCTATTGAATAACCATTTAACATAGTTTTCATAGAAGCCATTAACATATCACGAAGCACACTGTTATCATGAGTGAGTTTAGTTTGCAGCATTGCTCCAAGAACGGATAGATGCTAATTAACTTGAGCAAATGATTGTTTACCATGTGACTCCATGCTATGTAGATATGAGCTACTCCATTTTGTACATCCCTAGTAGAAGTTAATATTTCACCAAGCTCTATAACTTGTGTTCCATTTACATGGAAAATAATTGTTATGCCTTCACGTTATCAATATCCACATTATTGACATGATGCTTATTCGCGCCGTCTTCAGAATCCTTCAGGATGCCCAATTGTTTTGAAAGCATTCTGCTTAAATCACAATTTCCATCAAGATCACGCGACAAACACGAGTCATGCTGACGTTCAGAGGTCCACCTCTGAATTCTGATATGCTATAGATTCCTCAGTGATTAACCACTATAAAATGATCAAAAACAGTGAGGGTACCTACCTTTTTGTATGCAAAAATTCTTCACAATAACAAGAAATCCATGCTTGTCTTTCTAATACATATAAGGAGAACATATCTTTAAAATCTTGAAATCCCATGTCACTATTGACATGATCATCATATGCATGATGTAAATTAAGTAAAGCCATGCTGAAAAGTACGATAATGTTTGAATTATCTGAAAGCAAAAAATGTTTAGGTATTCTGCGATACATTTGATCCAGGTAAAAGCAGTAGAAATTTGTGTGTTGGTCCACAGAAAAATATTGTTGTCTGATCCCTTGTTTCTTGCTATCACTGAATTGGTCTTCACTTCATTAGGAGATACTACATCTGCATTTTATGTAAATGGGAAACATCCCAAGCCTTCCGCAGCGCTTAGAACCATAGCCAAGAGTTAATACTTCGACTGTTGCAGCGATTATGAATACAGGTATACCTCTTAATAAAGTAATAGTTGTATAAAGTGTTTGCTTCTAATTCCTAACTATTTGTTAAACAGGCATACATTGTTCAGTATGTTATAGGTATACGTTATTACTTATTAAGTATTAACTATATGAATTTTTAACTTGTGGTTAGTGATAATAATAAAAATAATAATAAAATTATGTGTTGTTAAGTATGAAGTAATTTTTATTAAATAATAATTATTTACATGTTCAGAAAAAAAAAACATGTATAGCTTAGGTAATATTAAAGGTATCTTGTGTTATGTAGGCATATATAGTATCAACTGCATAACATCCATACTAGCATCTCTGCAGCTATAGTCAATGTTTTATCTGCATCCCAAAACGTCTTCATGATTCCACCAACCAAACTTCTCTCTCTTTCAATGTGTAGGAACACACTTCCCGCCACACCGACAGGCAGGTAAGCCGATTACGTTATGAAAGCCCGCAAGCTTAGGGTGACTTCTCTTCAATGACCGCATCTGTTTTGCAGCCCCCGATACCTGTGCGTCGCCCTAACAGAGCTGGCGGAGTTCGAAGCCAACGTAACTATGTAGTTACTTGAGCTTCACATGTATGTTTAAAAAAACTTCCACTGAGCCTCTCCCATCTTACAAATATTTTATACCCTTACAAGCAGCTGCTTTCACTAAACAGCTAAAAGTAATTTTCAAACTTTGTTTAAAAAAAAATCTCTGTGTGAAATATTAAGTGTAGCTGCTTTCACTAACAAGCTAACAAGTAATATACTTTTTTTGATGTTTTAAACAGATTTTTGTGTCTTCCTCGGGTCTACGTCGTAGAGGAAGCCCTAGTTAATAAATGTTACATGAAGCTCCTAAGTAATACTTGTAAATATTTTCCCCCACAATTTTTAATATTACGTGCGCCTGAATAGCCTTTCACCATCTAGCCAATTATACCTTACATAGCACCCTATTCACTTGCCCTGGAAACAAATAAATAGCCTTTTAAAAAATTTGTCTAAAACGGAATTTTGCACATATATTTGTTTTGTTTCAGAACCCTGGCCAACGGCAGAGCAGGAACGCCTTGGGGGGAGGAGGCGAATCAACAGCCCTGGGTCTCGTCTGTGATGGGGGGCCGTCCCAGGAACACGTCCCCGAGGGCCCGCCACCACCTCCAACTCGTTCAGGGCAGCGGAGGTTGTGAGAAGGGGGCGGCCTCGTCTATATCCTCCGTAAATGTCAGTAGGTGTCCCCTCCTCCACCCCGCAATTAACACATTATCCAGACACTTATTTGATTAATAAAATACATAAGAGACTTCTGACGCATGTTCTTGATAACTGGGTCAGTTTCCCTGAAAATATAAAAAACTTGGGTGAAACAAAGTGACGTGGAAGATTAAATTGTTCAGTGGTTTCAAAATAAACCCTGCCTTAGTTAGTTGCGCCCTGCGGCGGGCCGGAGGAATGCGTGGCTGACGCAACCATGAGATAGCCACCCCCTCGAGGGTGCAGTCTTTCATATCATAATTATTCCCTTAGTTGTCTGTGTGTGTCGGTCACCCCCGAGGGTGCTGCCTTTCATAACGTGATCGTAACAGTCGACCAGCGGGCCCGTGAGAGCCAGCCCCCCTAATGACATGCGCTTCCGCTGCCTGTCTGTGTCCCCACACATTGGCAGACAGAGAAGTTTACTTGGTGGAATCATGAAAACATTATGACTATAGCTGTAGAGATGCTGGTATGGATGTTGCGCAGTTGACACTATATATGCCTACATAACACAAGATACCTTCAATATTAAGCTATACATATTAGTTTTTTTCTGAACAAGTAAATAATTATTATTTAATAAAAATTACTTTATACTTAACACATAATTTTATTATTTTTATTATTATTACTAACCACAAGATGAACAATTCATATATTTAATACTGAATAACGTATACCTATAACATACTGAACAATGTATGCCTATTTAACAAATAATTAGGAATTAGAAGCAAACACTTTATACAAATATTACTTTATTAAGAGGTATAAAAGAAAGAAGACCATTTATTTTTTCTAATTCTACAGGTATAAAGGCATTCCACAACACAGTAAAAACACAAATTTGGTAATAAGCTAGCACTATGATGTAAGTAGAAGGCAATTATTACTAGCATGATGATGGTATGCCTAAAGCTATGTTATAAACATATTTTCCTAACTGCAGAATTCAAGTTGGTTGGGGTATGACATTACAACACACAAAAATAGGGGATAGTGAAACAACTAGTACCATAAAAGGAATTTAAATTTACCCCCACTAGCATTATAATAAAATAATAAGCATACTTATAAATAAAATAATATACCTATAGCTTTGTTATAGTGGTAGACAACAAATATGTCAGTCCAAGATGATGTATTTAGTATTACAACACACAAACTAACACTATAAATAAAAATAGTGGTTCCTAGCAGCCATATTTATTTTCTTATCATCATTGGTGACACATTCCACAAAAAAAAAGTTGGAAACTCCCAAGCAGATGATTATGTATTTTTTTAAAATATGCAACACATTCCAATTTAAAGATGACAACCCCCAAACAGACAATTATATATTTTTTTAAGTATGCTACCAGTAATAAAGATGGCAGTCTACAGCAGCCACAGTAATTTTTTTTTCAAAGTTGGCACCAAGTACTATTAAAAAATATGATGGCCTACTGCAGACGACTGTATAATTTTTAAATATGCCGCTAGCAACTAGTATTCAATAAGTTTAAACTTGGTGCGCCTCTGATGTTTGAATTTGCCCCGCCACCAACTAAAAGCATGTATTCCGTATTCAATTCTTGCTCCCTCAACAGATGCTCTGGTCTAGTGGCTAGCGTCACTGACTACCAATTTGCGTCCCCGGGTTCGGAGCAATAAAAAGATATTTATTCGTGATAACAACGGCCGGGATTTAAAAGGCGACAGACGTGTTTCGTGCGCGCTCCGCTATCTTAATGTGCTTGTTGTTGACGTCTGTCATTACCCCGGTGATTTACCATCATTAATTCTTCGCTTTGTGATCAATCTGATTTTCTGGGGTTTCCGTTACCCTTTTGCGATGTTTCAATTGGTGAAATAGATCAAGTGGATTCCTTAAAAATGTTTAGGTCTCCTACGAAAAAAACACCATCTACAACTAATGAACATCAGGAACAGCCGACGTTTAAAATAGCGAAGTTGCAAATTTCTAACATGGATGAACTTGTTAATACGGTGAAGTCTCTTTGCGATAAGGTGGACGAATTAAGGAGTGAAAACGCAGTACTCAAAACCCTGCTCATTGACTCACGCACTGAAACGGCTGAAATAAAACAAGAAATAGCTGAAATAAAACAAGAGCTCCTATTTATCAAGAAAATTAAAAACGACAATGTTAAATCCTACAGTCAAGTTGTTAAGAAACCCTCCAGCGGCAAGAAGAGTGAACATGTTGCAACGTCTGTTGTCTCGAGTAACGGTAGTCCGTCTCCTGACCTACATTCGACACAGCGGGAAGAACGCGGTGTCGCGAGTGTAAACAACACCATCCAACAAGCTGACGAAGACGGATTTACTGTGGTGCAACGTGCACGAAAACCCGCAATCAACGTTTCCTCTGCACCCAACCGGGAACAGGATCGCAAAAGAACGACTATGCAAATCTGCATAAGAAACATTAGTACCCTCAAAACAGTTGGTAAACCTGTTTTAAAAAAAACAAAAGCCTTGTTTGTTACCCGTTTTGATCCGACCGTTCAGGAGCATGAAATAGTGGACTATATCTCCAGTGAACTCAATCTATCACATGTTAAAGTAGCTAAACTAAAAACAAAATTTAACACATATGCCTCCTTTCACATTTCGGTTCTGGAAGACGATTTCACTCGAATTAACAACATAGTGTTTTGGCCGAGTGGTTGCCTAATTAGCCCATTCTACGGGAAATTACATCCTGAACAAATTGCTGGCAATGAGTCTACGTCTGAAAATTCCGGTGTTACAGGTAGGGCCAGTCCCAAACCTGTGACTGCTTCGACCTCTTTCCAGGTGCCGGGAGGAGCATCATAAGTGTCGTCCATGTCTTGTATCTCCATTGACCGTGAAGTTTTTTATCAAAACGTTAGAGGTCTTAGAACTAAATCTATTGAATTTTTTGATAATTGTATCAGTTGTCAAAAAGATATTATCTGTCTTACAGAAACTTGGTTCAACAATTTTAGTATTAACTCTCACTATTTTACTGACCAATATCACATTTATAGAAGTGATAGAAACGAATTACTGACATTGAAAGAACGTGGTGGTGGTGTACTTATAGCAGTGAACAAATCCAACTTTTCATCTGTTCAATCTTTACATAATTTCAATTATCCTGGAATTGAAGCTCTTTGGCTAAAAATTTATTTAACCCCAACAAAATTTTTTATTCTAGGCAATATTTACTTTCCCCCTCAAACATCCCCTATCACTTACCTTTCTTATCTTCAGTTCTTAGAAGATAAACTCACAGTCTATCAAGACGACATTTTGATTTTGGGTGACTTTAATGTACCTGGAGTTGACTGGACCAACAAACAAGCTACCCAGATTTTACACACGCATATTAAAAACAAGGCACAATACCTGATTAACTTTATTTCTAGTCTTAGTTTAACACAATACAATAAAACTCAATCATCCAAAAATCTTCTAGACCTTTGTTTCAGCAATGTTTCTCAGTGTTTAATAACTAAGGCCGATGAAGCTCTTGTTAAGGAAGACCTATATCACCCAGCCTTAAATATAAAATTAACATTTGATAGTCTCTCTCATGTGACCAATTCTTCTGTCAATTTTAAATCGTTCAAAAATGGTGATTATGCTGGTCTTTATAATGGTATCAGATGTCATGATTGGTCTAATTTCTTTAAATCATCTGATGTTAATAATCTTGTTGATGAACTTAATTCTTGTATATGCACAAATATGAACACCTTCATTCCTACTTTTACAAGAAAGGTTTCCTCCTACCCAACCTGGTTTTCAAAAGATCTAATTCAAGCTCTGAAGTCCAAGAAGCATTTTCACAAACTTTATAAAAGAAACTGTAATTCATTGTATTTCTCTAAATTTTCATTTTTTCGTAAACAGGCCAAGCACTTAATCAAACGTGATAAAATCAATTGGTTAAGAGCAATTAATAATAATATCAAAAATAACCCGAAGAAATTCTGGCGCTTTGTAAAAATAATGAAACATGGATATTATGATCATCTAGCTCTTGAAGTTAACGGTAGTGTTTCCAATGATCCTAAATTACTTTCAAATATGCTTGCGGATTATTTTTCTAGTGTTTATGTGCCACCTACTCACACAAACAATGTTTCCTGTTCATCTGTATCACATGACACAATTTCTGCTCCTATAATATCTGAAAGTCTAGTACTTTGGGGCATCAAAACTTTAAAAACATCTATGTCAATGGGTCCCGATGGGATACCAAATTTCATATTGAAAGGCTGTTCTCATCTTTTAGTTCCTCTTTTAACTCACTTATTTAACATGAGTTTAAAAACTCAAGTATTTCCTGATGTATGGAAAATTGCCAAAGTTATCCCGATTCACAAAAGTGGTTCTAAATTAAAGGTATCAAACTATCGACCTATATCTCTATTAAATGGCTTTTCTAAAATCTTTGAAAAAATTATATTCAAAATTATCAATTTTCCCTTAAAAAATAGACTCTCTGTAAATCAACATGGCTTTCGAATTGGAATGTCTACTGCTACAAATTTAATTACCTTCCTCAATCCTATCTACTATGAAGTCACTAACAGGGGCCAGGTTGATGCCTGTTACTTTGATCTAGCCAAAGCTTTTGATTCTGTTAGTCATCCACTTCTACTTCTTAAACTATCCAATTTTGGTTTATCTGACAACTTTGTTAATTGGTTTTCGAGTTACCTCAGCAACAGAAGTTTCTTTGTCTCTATTAACAACTGTAATTCAACTCTTCACAATGCCTGTTCTGGTGTTCCTCAGGGCGGTACTTTATCTCCTTTACTTTTTAATCTATATATCGATGATATCACACATGCCTTGTCCCACTCTACTGGTGTTCTGTTTGCAGATGATCTTAAAATCTGTAGAAAAATCATTTCAGTCAATGATTGCATTTTATTGCAATCCGACATCAAGGCAGTTAATCTTTGGTGCAAATCAAATTTTGTCCGTCTTAATCATGATAAAACAAAAATAATTTCCTTTACCAGGAAATATTTTCCTATAAACTATGAGTACAAATTAGAGAATTTAATTCCAAAAACGATTGCTTTAAAAGATCTTGGAATTATTCTTGATTCTAAATTATTTTTTCATCAACATGTAGATTTTTTAATTTCTAGTTCTCTAAGAACACTTGCCCTAATTAAATATATTACTTACCATGCCACTAATTCAGATTCCATTATTTCTCTTTTCTTAGCACTTATTAGGTCAAAACTAGAATATTGTTCAGTAATATGGAACAACATTAATTCATCTGATATTGATAAAATTGAAAATATTCAAAACAAATGTATTAAACTTATTACTCAAAAATCATTTCCCCCTCCTAAATTAACATCACTTTTTGATCGGCGTGCCCTTCTTGACCATCTTTTTATTTCCAATTGTTATTCTTCTAAAATCAATTGTAAATACATCTTAGATAATACTGGTTTAAGAGTCCCCCAGTATCATAGTCGACTTAAGTCTACTTTCTGTACAATCAAGAGAAAAAATGATATTATTTTTAGATTAATAAGCAACTATAATAGTTTAGACCCAATAGTAACAAGCTTAGCCAATTAGTAAATTATTTTAGTAGCACTTGCAGCCAATTCAATTAACTGTGTATTCTTAATCCACTAATTTTCTGTATTTTTGAATTTATTAATATTTTTTGTTTATTATTATTTTTTTGTTTGTTTTGTTTTGTGTCCTTTGTCTGTTGTGTATTGTGTGTGTGTGTGTGTGTGTTTTTTTTTGTATCGTGCACACCCCTGTAATCTCTCCTCAGAGTGTTGGTGTGCATGTCACAATTTATAAATAAATAAATAAAATAAATAACACCAGCACACCACACCAGCTTCAGAAAAATGAACCCAGATTACCACCTGTGATGTCACCAGCACACAACAAGTGCCACGCCCCCCTCGCCACGTGGCCCGACCACCTGCTGCCACGCCCACCTCGGCAGAATCAAGATGGCGGCCGTCTCATGATCCCTCCCGCACCCCCTTTGTCCTAGGTATGTCTATTAACCCCTCGCTCTCCCTACTCAAGTGCATCACTGTTGCAGTTTCCTCTATGTTTCTTATTTCTGGGAATATCTCTTAATTTGCATAAAAAACTAATTGAATTACTATGCTAAGTACAAGACATGACAAACCAGTTTCAAACACGTTGTTTTGTTTACTAAATATTTTTATTCTCATGCAGGGCCGTTAAGAGACACTAAGGTTTGGGTACAAATAATTTTGTCAGTCCCCCTCCCACGAGGAGTGTACAGCTTTTTAACCCCATAATGCAAAAAATAAAAATAAATGAAGACTGTAAACATTACGAAGCTATAATTGTATTTAACATGATCTGCACGTATTGCATGACTTTTAAGGTTTCCTAAGAATTATATTACAATAGACTTGTGATATTTCATCCTATCAGGGTAAACCCAAGCATTAAAAAAAATTTCAACACTTAACCGGGTACCTCCTGGTGTCCGGCCCTTGGGGAATCACCACCCCCCTGCCAGTGCCACTCGAAGCCCCTTTTCTTTCATCTACCGTTCGTGTCAACAAAGGCTGGCACAGAGCGAAAGTGGAGAGAGAATATGCGTTGAAAAGGTTCAGAAAACTGTTTAAAGGAGTTGCTACTGTCCAGCATGCTTGGTAATTTTTTGTAATCAAGATTACACACTGCTAAAACTTTAGTAAGTAGTTTAGTATCTTAGTTCTGATTGTAATAAACTAAGTAACATGTTTGAATTATAATTGAAACGTGAATGCAATAAAACTCGCAAATTAATATCCCATTATTCCGTTAACAGCTCATTTACTAAAATTAAAATTGTAAATACATAAAATTAATAATGATTACAGATAAAATTATGGTTTTAATCATATCTCTCCCGTCTGAAGATTTATCTACGAACGTTTTACCACTGAATTCTTAATAGTTTTTGACTAAAGCTTGAATATTAAAAATTCCAGAAAAAAACAATAACGTTGATTAAAAAGTTCAAAAATAAATCATACACCAGAAAGCTTAAAATCTTCTTTAGCAGCTGAACCATTAACAAACATATTATTTTTTTGACTATGATCTGGTGCATCATCGAGTGGGCAGCGTGCTCCACCCTGAGTGCACCCGTCGTCGTGAGGCACGGTGTCGACAAGTCTCCAAGTCAAGGAAGACTTAAAAAGTGGTTTGAAATCTCTTGTGCAACTGTTATGTCCTTATAATAATAATAACAACAACAACAACAACAACAACAACAACAACAACAACAACAACAACAACAACATCCACCACTATTATTATTTTAAAAGACTTCAAAGATTTGCCCTTATACCCGCCAACCTACATGCCAGCGTGTTAAGGTCAAACTTCGGACACACGTTTCTCAGCAATAGTCTTGTCTCAGTGTGCCAAACAACCTATTCAATTTCAACCAAATAGTTTCCAAAAACCTTGTGGCATTGCAAAATAATACTGTAATACCTTAACTCAAGAACCTTAAATGAAGGCACCCACCTGCACTTGGAAGAAGTGACCCATCTCAAGTAGAATAGTCTGGGCTTGCCGAAACATCTCTGGGTCCTTGTAGCCAGCCTGGAATACAAACAAGGGCAAAAACATAGTTGTATCACGAAGGAACAGATATTTTTACTTCTTAAACCCTACCTGAACCCACATTGATCATCAATATTTTTCTCTTTAGCTCACAAATATGGGTAGTTGTATAGATAAAACAATCTTGTCTTAACTTTTGAGGTGCATTAAGCTTTCACCAACTATTATACAGCTCAGAAAAGAGATCAAATATTAGCCAACTATATTTTTAAATCTACAACAATGCATATAATTGTATGTGTGTTGCAATAATGCAATAATGCAATAATGCAATTTCAACTGTAAATATCGGGGATTGAAAGAAAGTTAAAATGTTGTGGTAAGACACAATTTAATACTTAAGATAAATTCCAGTTGAATGAAGCTGAGCCAGGATAGGAATTATTATTAGTTATGGTGTGAAGTGACCCCCCACCCCCTTTTAACATTCTTGGATGTGTTCGCTACTGTGTTGCTAGTGCCATCTTTAGCGATGCCAAAGCCTATGGTATGGGCAACCCTCAGCGCACCGGAAGCCTGAAGCATGTGGTGTAGGCAACCCGGCACGCACAAAAGAAAAAGTGTCAGTACAAAAACCAGTCTCTAATATCAACAACGAATATTACTTCATCGGAAGTCCGCCATTGTAGCCAGCAATCAGACGTTTATAGGAGAATATTCTAGGTTGTCTCGATAGCTGCTCAAGACGAGTATGTAAGGGCTTGATTTCGAAGACCACCGGCAGTTGCCCACCGGAAGATCGTGCTGATGCCGCTCCAATGCTCAAACTTGCCATACGTCATGCTGCCCGTCATCGCTGGAACTTAAGGATTGGCGTGACCGTCACAAACTAAGTTAAGTTTGGTAATAGAATATTTCGCTGAGTCCTGTAGATGATAGAAAACATTCAAAAGGGATCTCTGAAGGAAGTGTTTGAAATTATTCCAAGTCCACTTTGGACTTTAACTTTTGTGGTGAGAGAGTACAACTTGGAATTTTACATCTACGCTATTACGTAAGGACTTTGACGAAGTATGTACTTCTGATAGTGGCTGATGTCATAGAGTTGTTGGTGGTTGGAGGCATTAGGCGGCTATCACCCTGGATTGTGGACTTTGATATTTTCAGGAGAAACTGTAGCCAAACGTTAAGATACGTACGTAAAAGGTGTTACGTTTACGTATGATGAAAGTCGCTATGTTGCACTCGACTCAGCACATGAGGACATTAATAGAAATAAGGTCCTTTATGTGAATTTCCAAGTTACACATACATACTGTGTTTACGGTCTTACAAGGAACACATCCCAAGAAGAATACGAGTGCACAGAAGTTACACTCTATGGATTTCTTGTACGCTTCGCTGTACATGAGCATGGGTGTGTGATAAAGTTGTTACGAATGTAACTGGTGTTTGAAAAGCATGTGCTTATGTTTACGTTTGCGTAGAAGCTCGACCTCATGCAATGTAACAACGGGAGATGCTGGGATATTAAGCACGGGAAGACTTTCTCAGCGGGATCGAGACTGCAGATCTACTCGTTGCTGAACTCGCCCGCGGACAGCCCAGGCGCAGCACAAGTTACAGCACACCACTACTTCTGCGAGAAGCAGCGAGTGGGGACTCGCTACTCGAGGGACTGTGGTGCAGGCAAGGGCCGGCATGTTTTAAGTACCGCACGAATTCATGTAGTGGTTACATCGAGACTCTCAGATACGTAAATATTTTATGAGTAACACATTTTGTTGATAAACTTTTTATGATTTTGCATTATTGGATAAATAAAGTTAGCCATTGTTGTGATTGTGCACTCAGTGACTCAAACAATAATTTAATGTTGTGTATAATCTATACAAATATTATAAAGAGGAAAGATTTGTTTGTTTTTTTGTATTGAATAGGCTCCGAAACTACTGGACCGATTTGAAAAATTCTTTTTCCATTAGAAGCCGACATTATCCCTGATGAATATAGGCTACTTTTTACCGCATTATTTACTAACCACATTATTTAAGCAACATATTTTAATTTTTCTATCGGGTCAGTCCATATCAAGTGGTCCAGCTCTGGTTGCTCGACTATTTTTAAAAAAATTCATAATTTGAGCCTTGTTAACATTATGTATTGACAGTTTAAAACTGACACAGTTAAATTTTTATTCTCACTAGTTTGATTATGGCAGCCATTTTTTTGTCATGGGGTGCGACAATTTTTACATTTACAAGGGTTCAGCTACATTGCTATATCTTGGCTCTGGTAGGCCATATCATGATGAAACAAAATCTGAGGGGTTAAGCACATTTTAAGCTACAATTCTGATGACAAACCATTTTTTTAACATCACTCAATCTTGCCAACTTTAAAGGTTGAACTTGTGCCTTAGAATTGCAAAAATTTGCATTTTCATAAATTTTTTTAAGTTTTTAAGAGTGAAGGCAGTATCTGTTGGGCTTCAAAATATTTATGGATGTGCTTATGTAATAGTAGAGTAAATACAAATTATTTGGAGTGTGAGACTTCAATACTTTTTTTTTTACAATTTTGTAAAAACCAGTTTTTTCAGATTTTTGCTTACTTTACGGCTTAATATCTCTGGTGGGCAGTTATCTAAAAATCTTAAATTTACACACAATTAAGTACTCCATGGTACATAACTCCTGTAAAAATTTAGACTTTGAGATTCAACTGGTTCGGTAGTTACAGCCTTGCTTTTACTTGTGTAAAATTGCATTTTTTTTTGCAACAATGAAACTATAATAAATTCTAATTATATTTTTAAAAATCTTAATACCCTAAAATTGGCATTTACTATGCAATTGAAAAGAGTTCTCCGACTAAGAACATTAAAAAAATATGCCTGAGATGTTTACCACTGTTTGGAGTGTGCAGGTCTTAACAGGCACGGACTTGCTCTAGTATGGTCTGGTATTTGTTCCATCCTGTTAGTCTGCCAGCAGCTCTGGTATAGGAAAGGTGGTTTGTGTTTCCATGAAGGTTTTTTGTTTTTCGGTATGGAGAAAGAGTGTTCAATAGGACATTTAACAAATGAACAATGCCACAAATGTGTTTATGGTTCAGTGCAACAGGAATTGAAGAAAATCTGTGTGTTTAGTTTAGAACATCAACAGCTAATATTTACCAGAGTTTCTAGTGATGTTAAGTCTGTATGTAAGTACCATGAGATTAAGTATCTTATTAAATATCACCATATATTTGGCCGGTATTGCAGTGATCCTTTACAAATACATAAAAAGGCAATCACAAAAGGACTTAGGGAAATACTTCCTGAACACATGTATAAAAAAACAAACTACAATTTACTGCTTGTCCCTGGTAAGTCCTTGTGTCCTACATGCTACAAAAAAATATTTGTGACAGCAAATGATGGAACAGGGGACACATGTGATTCAGACTTTATTACAGAGATTGAAAAGTTGGGAAAAGTAGACAATGTATGTACTCAATTAGGGGTTTCGCCAGCATCTAAAATAAGAAAATTGGGTTTAGATAAAAGACCACAAGCAATAGCTGACAAGATCAGTAAAGTTTCAAATGTTTTGAAAAGAAATCTTGAGGAATCTTTTGATGAAGTGATGGAAAACAGAGAAGCAAGTGAAGAGTCTGTAGAAGAGTTTGACGAATTAATCAAGAAACTGAAGGATAAATGTGCTGTTGCAGGAAAAGAAATGAAAGTGAAAATAATTAGTTTACTTCCAAATTCATGGAGTCGACTAAGAATAACTCAAGAGTTCAATGTATCTGATCGTTTGGTAAAACTGACAAGAGACCTAGTGAAAGATCAGGGCATTCTACCAGAGTTGGGAAAGAAAAAGGGTTTTGGCATTCAATCAGAGGTGGTTACTACAGTCCGTGAATTCTATGAAAGTGATGAATACAGTCGTCTTTGTCCCGGAAAAAAAGACTGTTTATCTGTAAAAATAAATAACATGAAATGTCAAAAGCAGAAGAGGCTGGTGCTTTGCAATTTGAATGAATTGTTTGTGGAATTTAAATCTAAACATCCAGACTGTAGAATTGGAAGATCAAAATTCATTGAACTCAGACCTAAGTGGTGTGTCACAGCCGGATCATCGGGAACACACAATGTTTGTGTTTGTACTTATCATCAGAATGTTAAGCTAATGGTTGATGGTGCAAAGCTTATGAAAGATTACAAAGACCTACTTGCTATACTCGTTTGTGATATGAGTAGTTACGAGTGTATGATGGGCAAATGTGTTAAATGTCCAGGAAGTGAAGCCCTAGTATCTCTGTTTGATGAATTTGAAGAAAGTGATGCCATCCCAGACAACATAATTTTTCAACAATGGACCACAACAGATATAGCTGAAATGATAACTGTTATTCAGCCAAAAGAAGAATTCTTTCTGTCCCTTATTGAAAAACTTGATTCACTTAAAACTCATCATTTTATATCAAAGATTCAAAGTCAGCATTTGAGAGAGAAGAAGGAGAAACTTAACGAAACAGAGTGCATTGTTCTTGCAGACTTCGCAGAAAACTTTACATTTGTTATCCAAGACGAGATTCAGAGCTACCACTGGGTAAATCGCCAAGCAACTGTTCATCCTTTTGTGTATTATTACAAAGAAAACGATAAACTTCTAACCCAATGTGTTTGTGTAATCAGTGATCATTTGGACCATAACACAACAACAGTGCATACATTTCAATCTCATCTTATGAAACACTTAAAAGACACTGTTCCTTCGGTTCAACATATAATTTACTTCTCAGATGGATCATCAAGTCAGTACAAAAATAAGAAAAATTTAATTAATGTCTGTCACCACAAGAATGATTTCGGTCTTAGTGCTGAGTGGAATTTCTTCGCAACATCACATGGAAAAAATGCATGTGATGGTGTTGGAGGAACAACAAAAAGGGAAGTAACAAAGGCAAGTCTTCAAAGAACAGTCAAGGATCACATTCTTTCCCCTGAAGATAAGTATATGTACTGTACACAGACTATTAAAGGTATCAAATATATATATGTTAAAGAAGAGGAAATTACCGCTCGACAAGAAGAGTTGAAACCTAGGTTCAACAACTGCCAACGGCTCCCTGGAACACGAAAATTTCACCGCTTTGTTCCTCTCACCGAGATTATAATGAGATGCTATGCAACGTCCAAATCAGAAGAGTATGAGGATCTTCCAGTTTCAACCAAGTCCATCCCCATGAATCTTCGGAACAATGACATTATCGCCTGTGTGTATGACGAACAGTGGTGGCTAGGAGTCATTGAAGAAGTTAATTTTGTGAACAATGATATTTACGTAAAATTTTACAACCCAGCTGGACCTAGAACATCATTTAAGATGTCATGTGCAGACAGAGTGTGGGTGCCGCTTAAGAATGTGTTGAGGAAGCTCAGTCCATCAGAGCTATCCACAGCAACTGGACGTTCACACAACATTTCAGCATCATTATCTGAAGAAATTTCAATGCTGTTTAACAAACATAAGAAATAAGGTACAAATTAAAATCGTAAATCATTTGTCTGTTTAAAAATGTGATATAGGAATGACTGTTATAATTAATATTTTTATTGCATAGTATACATGTGTTTTGGCAACAAACTTTAGTGTAATACTTTTTATGACTTAGTACAAGCACTTACAGCATATATATAAAATAATTAAGAACGTATATAAAATTACTAGGGTTGCTTTTATTTATGCAAATAAATAAAAAAAATTACGAGTTTGGCAAGGCTGTAACTTCCGAACCAGTTGAATCTCAAAGTCTAAATTTATGCAGGAGTTATGTACCATGGAGTACTTAATTGTGTGTAAATTTAAGATTTTTAGATAACTGCCCACCAGAGATATTAAGCCGTAAAGTAAGCAAAAATCTGAAAAAACTGGTTTTTACAAAATTGTAAAAAAAAAAAGTATTGAAGTCTCACACTCCAAATATTTTGTATTTACTCTACTATTACATAAGCACATCCATAAATATTTTGAAGCCCAACAGATACTGCCATTCACTCTTAAAAACTTAAAAAAATTTATGAAAATGCAAATTTTTGCAATTCTAAAGGCACAAGTTCAACCTTTAAAGTTGGCAAGATTGATTGATTTTAAAAAAATGGTTTGTCATCAGAATTGTAGCTTAAAATGTGCTTAACCCCTCAGATTTTGTTTCATCATGATATGGCCTACCAGAGCCAAGATATAGCAATGTAGCTGAACCCTTGTAATATTGGTTATAAAATTGTCGCGCCCCATGACAAAAAAATGGCTGCCATAATCAAACTAATGAGAATAAAAAATTAACTGTGTCAGTTTAAAATTGTCAATACATAATGTTAACAAGGCTCAAAATATCAATTTTTTTAAAATTGATGGAAGCTTCCAATAAATTTTTTTTGGACCACTTCATATGGATTGACCCTATCTTTGTAATTCCGTAACTAGCAACTGTCCGTCGTTGTTTTGTCTCTCTTGATGCTCGCGTTCCCACCACCGCCTGCCTCTGCTCCCGCGCCCCGCCCACACCCCGCTCGACTCGCTAGGCAGCAGCATTTGACCTAAGCGTCACTGCAGTGCGGGAGGGGAGTCAATGTCACAAAATAAAGTGCCGCATGGCTCACTCGCGCGGTCGGCTCCCCTACACAGCGGTTGTGTGCGATTT